>NC_092105.1:4726876-4967618 GCF_045679555.1 Salvelinus alpinus | reverse complement strand
ATGTTTAAATTTAGTGAGGGAAATGTAAGTCTCCAGCTTCAGCGATTTTTGCAGTTCGTTCCAGTCACTGGCAGCAGAGAACTGGAAGGAAAGGCGGCCAAAGGAGGTGTTGGCTTTGGGGATGACCAGTGAGATATACCTGCTGGAGCTCGTGCTACGGGTGGGTGTTGTTATCGTGACCAGTGAGCTGAGATAAGGCGGAGCTTTACCTAGCATAGACTTATAGATGTGGGCAGCGAACGGTTGAAAAGCATGCATTTGGTTTTGCTAGTGTTTAATAGCAGTTGGAGGCCACAGAAGGAGTGTTGCATGGCATTGAAGCTCGTTTGGAGGTTAGTTAACTTCTTTCAGCTAGGGGGCAGAATTGTTATGTTTGGAAAAATAACGTTCCCAAGGTAAACGGACTATTTCTCAGGTCCAGATGCTAGAATATGCATATAATTGACAGATTAGGATAGAAAACACTCTAAAGTTTCCAAAGCTGTCAAAATATTGTCTGTGAGTATAACAGAACTGATTTTGCAGGCGAAAACCTGAGGAAATCCAATCCGGAAGTGCCTTTTATTTGGAAAAATCCCTGTTCCGTTGCCTGTCCCTCCATTTAAAGGGGTATCAACCAGATTCCTTTTCCAATGGCTTCCTCAGGCTGTGACCAGGCTTTAGACATAGTTTCAAGCTTTTATTTTGAAAAATGAGCGAGATTTTTCAAAACGCGTCAGGTGTCCTTTGATTAGTTCCTGCGCGGGAGAGATGTAGCTCGACATTTTCTTTCTCTGTAGTATTATTATTTTTAGGTTACCGTCCGGTTGAAATATTATCGATTATGTATTTTAAAAACAACCTGAGGATTGATTATAAAAAACGTTTGACATGTTTCTACGAACATTACGGATACATTTTTGAATTTTCTTCTGCCTTTCAGGACCGGAACGAGCCTGTGGTTTTCTGAACATAACGCGCAAACCAAATGGCGGTTTTTGGTTATAAAACTAATCTTTATCGAACAAAAATAACATTTATTGTGTAACTGGGAGTTTCGTGAGTGCAAACATCCGAAGATTATCAAAGGTAAGCGATTAATTTTATTGCTTTTCTGACTTTCGTGACCAAGCTAATTTGGGGCTAGCTGTTCTTACTGTTTTGTCTAGTGATTGATAAACTCACAAACACTTTTTTTGCTTTCGCTGTAAAGCATATTTTCAAAATCTGACACGATAGGTGGATTAACAACAAGCTAAGCTGTGTTTTGGTATATTTCACTTGTGATTTCATGATTATAAATATTTGTAGTATTATTTTTGAATTTGGCACTCTGCAATTCAGCGGTTGTTTACGAAAATGATCCCGCTAAAGGGATCCGTGCGGCAAGAAGTTAACACAGTGTCCAAAGAAGGGCCAGAAGTATACAGAATGGTGTCGTCTGCGTAGAGGTGGATCAGGGAATCACCCACAGCAAGAGCGACATCGTTGATATATACAGAGAAAAGAGTCGGCCCGAGAATTGAACCATGTGGTACCCCCATAGAGACTGCCAGAGGTCCGGACAACAGGCCCTCCGGTTTTACACACTGAACTCTGTCTGAGAAGTAGTTGGTGAACCAGGCGAGGCAGTAATTTGAGAAACCAAGGCTGTTGAGTCTGCCGATAAGAATACGGTGATTGACAGAGTCGAAAGCCTTGGCCAGGTCGATGAAGACGGCTGCACAGTACTGTCTTTTATCGATGGTGGTTATGATATCGTTTAGTATCTTGAGCGTGGCTGAGGTGCACCCGTGACCAGCTCGGAAACCAGATTGCATAGCGGAGAAGGTACGGTGGGATTCAAAATGGTCAGTGATCTGTTTATTAACTTGGCTTTCAAACACTTTAGAAAGGCAGGGCAGGGCAGTCTCAGTTCTTCTGCTATTTGCAGCTCAGAAGCTATATTAACTCCGTACCTCAATATAAAACTATATTAACTCCGTACCTCAATATAAAACTATATTAACTCCGTACCTCAATATAAAACTATATTAACTCTGTACCTCAATATAAAACTATATTAACTCTGTACCTCAGTATAAAACTATATTAACTCCGTACCTCAATATAAAACTATATTAACTCCGTACCTCAATATAAAACTATATTAACTCTGTACCTCAATATAAAACTATATTAACTCCGTACCTCAATATAAAACTATATTAACTCCGTACCTCAATATAAAACTATATTAACTCCGTACCTCAATATAAAACTATATTAACTCTGTACCTCAATATAAAACTATATTAACTCTGTACCTCAATATAAAACTATATTAACTCTGTACCTCAATATAAAACTATATTAACTCTGTACCTCAATATAAAACTATATTAACTCTGTACCTCAATATAAAACTATATTAACTCCGTACCTCAATATAAAACTATATTAACTATGTACCTCAATATAAAACTATATTAACTATGTACCTCAGTATAAAACTATATTAACTCCGTACCTCAATATAAAACTATATTAACTCCGTACCTCAATATAAAACTATATTAACTCTATACCTCAATATAAAACTATATTAACTATGTACCTCAATATAAAACTATATTAACTCTGTACCTTAATATAAAACTATATTAACTCCGTACCTCAATATAAAACTATATTAACTCTGTACCTCAATATAAAACTATATTAACTATGTACCTCAATATAAAACTATATTAACTCTGTACCTCAATATAAAACAGCCTTGAACACTAATCATTATACAACAGCCTTTCTTAGTTTGGCACTTAGAAATAGGTTTAACCCAGGTCCATAACAGCACTTAGAAATAGGTTGAACCCAGGTCCATAACAGCACTTTCTAGAATAAGGACAACGGATGCAATGAAATATATTTGGATGTAATCAAAGTATCTAAAGCAAAAGGGAAACATTTATTTTACTATAATTTGAATATTATTTACACAGAATTACCAAAGTTAATCTTTGTTTAGTGCCTTTGTATGTCTGGATGATGCATGTGTGTTTCTGCCATTTTAAAGTATGTAGACTATAGAAATCTGTTTAAAAGCCTAAATTTAATACAGCAGATTTTGAGTTATAAAAGTACATACATTTAAATTAATTTAACATTTGAAACATTTCACAACTATTCATATTTTGCTGCACATAAAATTGAGCTCTCAGCGAGGCTGTCAAACTGTAAAATCGAGGTATCAAGGTTCTGACAAATTCCCTTTGCCTTGAAAATAAGTTCTGTGTCAGGGGCACATTCCATATGGTTGTCTGAAGCCCCTCCAAAACACACAGTAGTGAACAGACAAGACAGGCACAGTCAGGCAGGCACACCGCCCCGGCAGGCTGGGTATGGAAGGTAGAAGCCCCTCCAAAACACACAGTAGTGAACAGACAAGACAGGCACAGTCAGGCAGGCACACCGCCCCGGCAGGCTGGGTATGGAAGGTAGAAGCACATCTGATAGACACAGGAATCCAAAGCTAGCTTAACGGATGCAACAAGCATAACCCCCCCCCCCCCCCCCCCCATGGCTATCCAACTCGATGGAGTTTCCATTCACAGAGCGGACAAGACATCGGTTTTAGGGAAATAGAGAGGGGGAGGGGTATGTCTCTTCATCGACAATAAATCTTATTCTGACTCTAGCGCAGTGGAAGTCTCAACCTATTGTTCACCTGTCTTGGAATACATGGATCGTCAAATGCCAACCCTTCTACCTCCCGAAGAGAGCTTTCATCTGTTATAGCATGCTGAATATATTCCACTTCAGGACAACAACAAGCTGGCACGACGAACTGTACGGGGCTATAAACAAGCAGGAAACAATGCACCCGGAGGCTGCTTTTCTGGTTGACAGGGATTTTATGTTTGCATCACTAAGACACGTGATGCCCAACTTCCATCAACAGGTCTCCTTCGCCACTAGTTGTGATAAAGTCCTAGACCACAGTTTCTCTGCCCACAAGCAAGCATACACTGGCTTGCGAAAGTATTCACCCCCCTTGGCATTTTTCCTATTTTGTTGCCTTACAACCTGGAATTTAAATGGATTTTATTTGGATTTCATGTAATGGACATACACAAAATAGTCCAAATTGGTGAAGTGAAATTTAAAAAATAACATGCGAGGCACTGTACAAGGCCCCCCCACCTTTGGCAAGTCGGATTATGACTCTATACTCCTGCTTCCGGTTTACAAACAAAAGCTCAAACAGGAAGTACCCGTGATGCGCTCCTTAGAGAAACGGTCGGCTGAAGCAGAGGCTGCAGGACTGCGCTGACTGGAAAATGCGCCGTGATTCCACCTATAGCATCGACGAGCAAACCACCTCCATCAACGGCTTTATCAGGAAATAGATCGCCGACATCGCCCCCACAGTGAAGGTTTGCTGCTTCACAAATCATAAACCCTGGATTAAGACTGAGGTGAGCGCTAAGCTAAAGGACAGAGCTACCGCTCACAAGGCTATCGTAGCCAACCCCGAGGCTACGGCTGACGACACAAACGCATAAAGGAATTCGATCTATGACCTCCGCAGAGCCATCAAACCGGCAAAAGGGATCAGAACAAGGTGGCATTCTATTATACCGGCTCCAATGCTTGACGCATGTGAAAGGGGCTACAGTACAGTGAGGACTACAAAGGAAGCTCTAGCCATGATCTGCCCAACGATGCCCCTCTACCTGACGAATTACGGTTCAACAAAATCAACAAAGTGCCCTGCGAGAGGGAAGGCGTATTTTCTTCTGTTGTTGATTTACTTCTGTGTTTTTGGTTTGTTGTCCTGTTGCATCACCCAACATCTATTGAGCTTCAATTGGCGGACAGATAGCCTAACATTCCCTTGCAAAAATGTCTTGATTCACTTTTTTCCGTCGATGATAGCAAGCTGTACAGGCCCTCAGGCAGCAAAGCAGCCCCAAACCAGGATGTTCTCTTCACTGCTGGGATGAGGTTTTGATGTTGGTGTGCTGTGCTGTGCCTTTTTTTCTCTACACATAGTGTTGTATGTTCCTTCCAAACAACTCAACTGTAGTTTCATCTGTCCACAGAATATTTTCGCCAGTAGCGTTGTGGAACATCCAGGTGTACTTTTGCAAACGTGAAGCAATGTTTCTTTTGGACAACAGTGGCTTCTTCTGTGGTGTCCTTCCATGAACACCATTCTTGTTTAGTGTTTTACGTATCGTAGACTCGTCAACAGAGATATTAGCATGTTCCAGAGATTTCTGTAAGTCTTTAGCTGACACTCTAGGATTCTTCTTAACCTCATTGAGCATTATGCGCTGTGCTCTTGCAGTCATATTTGCAGGGCGGCCACTCCTAGGGAGAGTAGCAACAGTGCTGAACTTTCTCCATTTATAGACCATTTGTCTTACCGTGGACTGATGAACATCAAGTCTTTTAGAGATACTTTTGTAACCCTTTCCAGCTTTCTGCAAGTCAACAATTCTTAATCTTAGGTCTTCTGAGATCTCTTTTGTTCGAGGCCTGGTTCACATCAGGCAATGCTTCTTGTGAATATCAAACTCAACTTTTGTGAGTGTTTTTTATAGGGCAAGGCAGCTCTAACCAACATCTCCAATCTCGTCTCATTGATTGGACTCCAGGTTAGCTGACTCCTGACTCCAATTAGCTTTTGGAGAAGTCATTAGCCTAGGGGTTCACATACTTTTTCCAACCTGAATGTTTAAATGATGTATTCAATATAGACAAGAAAAATACAATCATGTGTGTTATTAGTTTAAGCACACTGTGTTTGTCTATTGTTGTAACTTAGATGAAGATCAGATCAAATATGATGACCAATTTATGTAGAAATCCAGGTAAATCCAAAGGGTTCACATACTTTTTCTTGCCACTGTATTTAAAAGGTCTTGCTCACATCGGCTACAGAGCGGAACAGCTGGTGTTGCCTCGAAGCATAAAAAGGCATTTAGCCCATCTGGTAGGCTCGCGTCACTGAGCAGCTCACGGCTGGGTTTCTCTTTGTAGTCCATAATAGTTTGCAAGCCCTGCCACATCCGATGAGTGTCCGAGCCAGTGTAGAGCCAGTGTAGTAGGATTCAATCTTAGTCCTGTATTGATGCTTTGCCTGATTGATGCTTCATCTGAGGGCATAGCGGGATTTCCAATAAGCGTCCAGATTAGTGTAACCTTTAGCTCAGTTCGTAATCCTTCAGCTTCTGGTTGAGATATGTACACTACCGTTCAAAAGTTTGGGGTCACTTAGAAATGTCCTTGTTGTTGAAAGAAAGCACATTTTTTGTCCACTAAAATAACATCAAATTGATCAGAAATACAGTGTAGACATTGTTAATGTTGTAAATGAATATTGTATCTGGAAACTTATCTGGAAACGGCAGATTTTTTAATGGAATATTTACATAGGCGTACAGAGGCCCATTATCAGCAACCATCACTCCTGTGCTTTAATGGCACATTGTGTTAGCTAATCAAAGTTGATCATTTTAAAAGGCTAATTGATCATTAGAAAAACATTTTGCAGAAGGCCAGCATCTGGGAGTTGCCTCTTCACTGTTGATGTTGAGACTGGTGTTTTGCGGGTACTATTTAATGAAGCTGACAGTTAAGGACTTGTTAGGCATCTGTTTCTCAAACTAGACACTCTAATATACTTGTCCTCTTGCTCAGTTGTGCACCGGGGCCTCCCACTCCTCTTTCTATTCTGGTTAGAGCCAGTTTGCTCTGTTCTGTGAAGGGAGTAGTACACAGCGTTGTACGAGATCTTCAGTTTCTTGGCAATTTCTCGTATGGAATAGCCTTAATTTCTCAGAACAAGAATAGACTGACGAGTTTCAGAAGAAAGTTCTTTGTTTCTAGCCATTTTGAGCCTGTAATCAAAACCACAAATGCTGATGCTCCAGATACTCAACTAGTCTAAAGAAGGCCAGGTGTATTGCTTCTTTAATCAACACAACAGTTTTGAGCTGTGCTAACAAAATTGCAAAAGGGGTTTTCTAATGATCAATTAGCCTTTTTAAAATGATAAACCTGGATTAGCTCACACAACGTGACATCAGAACAAGTTCCCTTTCATAGCAACACTGTCTCTCACATTTTCTGTTTGTTTGTGGACTTCAATGAACAACAACACATCAGCTGTGTGTGACCAAGCGGGGGGAAAAACACAGCCTGCATCATTGTCCCCATATTAGCTAAAGTAACATCCTAGTCAACATAGCTAATAGAACTAATGCGTTAGTAAACCCACTACAATTATGCAGTAACATTACCGTGTATAATCAGTAAGCAGATACACCGGCGGGCCCCGGTGGCATTAAATTAATAAAACCAAAAGCTTACCTTGACTTGGAAGAATTCCAGTGTTGTGTTGGCTAGTCATAGCCAGCTAGCTAACGTAGCATCCCTCTGTTTGAGCAGGGTGTTTGAATAACTAAACTAGCTGCATTTACTATCTAAATAAGTGAAACTGATAGTGGAAGAAAATTACAAAATGTCTCTTTCTTCTCCTTCATTTTTAAAGAAATGAAGTTGTTCTAAACTGTTCAACTATTGTCTTTCTCTCTCTGAGTCAACTACTACTACTACTAACTACTCACCACATTTGATGCACTGCAGTGCTGCCTGGCTGTAGCTTATGCTTTCAGTACTAGATTCATTCTCTGATCCTTTGATTGGGTGGACAACATGTCAGTTCATGCTGCAAGAGCTCTGATAGGTTGGAAGATGGCCTCCGGAAGTTGTCATAATTACTGTGTAAGTCTATGGAAGGGGGTGAGAACCATGAGCCTCCTAGGTTTCGTATTGAAGTCAATGTACCAAGAGGAGGACGGAAGCTAGCTGTCCTCCGGCAACAACGTGGCTCTACCCTACAGAGTGCTGTTGAGGCTATTTTTAACCTTTATTTAACTAGGCAAGTCAGTTAAGAACAATTTCTTATTTTTCAATGACGGGCTACCCCGACCAAACCCTCCTCTAACCCGGACTACGCTGAGCCAATGGGACTCCCGATCACGGCCGGTTGGAATAGGGCCCGGGATCAAACCGGGTCTGTAGTGACGCCTTAGACAGCTGCGCCACTCGAGAGTACCCCCTGTAGACCTTCATTGCGAAACAGTATGTTTTAATCAATAATTTGGTGACGTGAATATATTTAGCATAGTTTTATCTAAAAAGGATAACTTTTTCAATGTTTCACTATTTTTATGAAATCCACTGAGGAAGATGGTCCTCCCCTTTCCTCCTCTGGGGAGCCTCCCCTTGATTTTTTCCACATTTTGTTGTGTTACAGCCTGGATTTTAAATGGATTATATTGCGATTTTTTTTTGCCACTGGTTACCCCATAAGCGAATTATGTTTTTCGAAAAGTATAGAAATGTATAAAAAATGAAAAGCTGAAATGTCCTGAGTAAATAAGTATTAAAGCCCTTTGTGATGGCGAGCCTAAATAAGTCCAGGAGTAAAAATGTGCTTAACAAGTCACATAAATTGAATGGACTCACTCTGTGTGCAATAATAGTGTTTAACGTGATTTTTGAATGACTACCTCATCCATGTACCCCACATATACAATTATCTGTAAGGTCGAGCAGTGAATTTCAAACACAGATTCAACCAGAAAGATCAGGGAGGTTTTTTTTAATGCCTCGCAATGAAGGGCTCCTATTGGTGGATGGGAGAAGAAAAAAAAATCAAAAGCAGATACTGAATATCCCTTTGAGCATGGTGAAGTTATTAATTACACTTTAGACGGTATATCAATACACCCAGTCACTACAAAGTTACAGGCATCCTTCCTAACTCAGTTGCCAGGGAGGAAGGAAACCGCTCAGGGATTTCACCATGAAGCCAATGGTGACTTTAAAACAGTTACAGAGTTTAATGGCTGTGATAGGAGAAAACTGAGGATGGATCAACAACATTGTAGTTACTCCACAATACCAACCTAAATGACAGAGTGAAAAGAAGGAAGCCTGTCCAGAATAAAAATATTCCAAAACATGCATCCTGTTTGCAACAAGGCACTAAAGTATTCCTGCAAAAAATGTGGCAAACTAATTCACTTTGTTGTCCTGAATATAAAGTGTTTTGTTTGAGCCAAATCTATCTATGGATACTATCTGAAAGCAGTGTAAATGGTTAACGAAACATGTGAAGACCTCCCTCCATCTCTCACTGTGTAAACACACCTACACTGACACACCACCACACACACTAACACCCGGACACATACACTCACACACACTTACCACCACACACACACCACAATACACACACTACCACACACACACCACCACACACACTAACACCCGGACACATACACTCACACACACTTACCACCACACACACACTACCCCACACACACTACCACCACACACACACTACCCCACACACACACCACCACACACACACCACCACACACACACCACCACACACACACCACCACACACACACTACCACACACACACCACCACACACACACCACCACACACACACCACCACACACACCACCACACACACACCACCACACACACACTACCACCACACACACACCACCACACACACACCACCACACACACACTACCACCACACACACACTACCCCACACACACTACCACCACACACACACTACCCCACACACACACTACCACACACACACCACCACACACACACCACCACACACACACCACCACACACACACCACCACACACACACTACCACCACACACACACTACCACACACACACACACTACCACACACACACCACCACACACACACCACCACACACACACACCACACACACACACCACCACACACACACCACCACACACACACCACCACACACACACCACCACACACACACTACCACCACACACCACCACACACACACCACCACACACACACCACCACACACACACTACCACCACACACCACCACACACACACCACACACACACCACCACACACTCACCACCACACACACCACCACACACACACCACACACTAACTCACACACTAACCCACTACCTTTTCTGATTTCATACTGTTGATTATTATTATTATCATTATTAATATCATTATTATCATCATTAATATCATTATTATCATCATTATTATCATCATTATTATCATTATAACTATCATTATCATTATTATAATTATCATTATTATTATCATTATTATCATTATTATAACTATCATTATTATCATTATTATAACTATCATTATTATTAACATACTTATTATTATTATTATTATTATTATGATTATTATTATTATTATCATTATTATTATTAATATAATTATTGTCATTAGCATTATTATTGTTATCATTATTATGATTAATATTATCATTATCAATATTATTGCTATTATTATTGTCACGGCCGTTTAAAGGAGTGGACCAAGGTGGAGCGCGATTGGAATACATCTTTCAATTCCACGAAGAACACTTAACAAACTAACAAAATAACAAACGAAATGTGAAGCCAACGTCGTGCTCACAGGCAACTAAACATGGACAACTACCCACCAAACCAACATGGAAAATGGCAACCTAAATAGGCTCCCCAATCAGAGACAACGAGAAACAGCTGTCTCTGATTGGGAACCCATCCAGGCCACCATCAACCTACAACCCCTAGACAAACAAAAATCCCCATAGATAACAAAAAACCCTAGACAAGCCAAAATAAACTAGACAATACAAAAACTAAACAAACCACCCCTTGTCACACCCTGACCTAACCAAATAATAAAGAAAGCAAATATAACTAAAGTCAGGGCGTGACAATTATCATTATCATTTATATTATCATTATCATTATTATTATTATGATCATTATTGTAATTATCATTATTATCATTTACATTATTATCATTATTACTATTATTATTTATATACCAGTCATTATTTTCTGCTACCAGTCACTTTCAAGAAATCCCCGTATACTCCAGTATCCCTGACTACATGTTCATATCTACCTCAATACCCCAGTATCCCTGACTACATGTTCATATCTACCTCAATACTCCAGTATCCCTGATTACATGTTCATATCTACCTCAATACTCCAGTATCCCTGACTACATGTTCATATCTACCTCAATACTCCAGTATCCCTGACTACATGTTCATATATACCTCAATACTCCAGTATACCTGACTACATGTTCATATCTACCTCAATACTCCAGTATCCCTGACTACATGTTCATATCTACCTCAATACTCCAGTATCCCTGACTACATGTTCATATCTACCTCAATACTCCAGTATCCCTGACTACATGTTCATATCTACCTCAATACTCCAGTATACCTGACTACATGTTCATATATACCTCAATACTCCAGTATACCTGACTACATGTTCATATCTACCTCAATACTCCAGTATCCCTGACTACATGTTCATATCTACCTCAATACTCCAGTATCCCTGCACATTGTAAATGTGGTACTGGCAGTGACCCAGTATATAGCTTCCTCTCTGTGGTACTGAACACTGACCCAGTATAAAGCTTCCTCTCTGTGGTGCCGAACACTGACCCAGTATAAAGCTTCCTCTCTGTGGTACTGAACACTGACCCAGTATAAAGCTTCCTCTCTGAGGTACTGAACACTGACCCAGTATAAAGCTTCCCCTCTGTGGTACTGAACACTGACCCAGTATAAAGCTTCCTCTCTGTGGTACTGAACACAGACCCTGTATAAAGCTTCCTCTCTGAGGTACTGAACACTGACCCAGTGTCCTGAACACTGACCCTGTATATAGCTTCCTCTCTGTGGTACTGAACACTGACCCAGTATAAAGCTTCCCCTCTGTGGTACTGAACACTGACCCAGTATATAGCTTCCTCTCTGTGGTACTGAACACTGACCCTGTATAAAGCTTCCTCTCTTATATTCTTATTTCTAATGTTTTTATTTTTAGTTATAATATTTTGATATGGATTACTGCACTGTTGGGTAGGGCTCGCAAGTTAAGCATTTCACTGTACTTGTGCCTTTGACAACAAAAGCGCGAGGCACGTTTTAGTTCCTAGTGAATACTATCCAACTCCTAGAAATAGAATGACTAGAAAGTGGAAAAAGCCCGTCTGACCACGGCATTTTGATAGGTAAACTCATAGACATTCTATTTCTACGCTCCAACTCATCCCTTTTAGAAAAGTGACTGTGGACTTGGCACATGAAGACGTGATGTTAATTGTAACCCCTAGACTTGATATACAGACATACTGTAAACAGGGATCAGGGTAGATTTATTAGCTGGTTGGCTACATTGTGAAAAGTGGCCATCTGAGAACACAGCAAAGCAGTCAGCAAGGCAATCAGCAGGGCAGTCAGCAAGGCAGCCAGCAAGGCAGTCAGCAAGGCAGTCAGCAAGGCAGTCAGCAGGGCAGCCAGCAAGGCAGTCAGCAAGGCAGCCAGCAAGGCAGTCAGCAAGGCAGTCAGCAAGGCAGTCAGCAGGGCAGCCAGCAAGGCAGTCAGCAAGGCAGTCAGCAAGGCAGTCAGCAGGGCAGCCAGCAAGGCAGTCAGCAAGGCAGTCAGCAAGGCAGTCAGCAAGGCAGTCAGCAGGGCAGCCAGCAAGGCAGTCAGCAAGGCAGTCAGCAAGGCAGTCAGCAAGGCAGTCAGCAAGGCAGTCAGCAGGGCAGCCAGCAAGGCAGTCAGCAAGGCAGTCAGCAAGGCAGTCAGCAAGGCAGCCAGCAAGGCAGTCAGCAAGGCAGCCAGCAAGGCAGTCAGCAAGGCAGCCAGCAAGGCAGCCAGCAAGGCAGTCAGCAAGGCAGCCAGCAAGGCAGTCAGCAAGGCAGTCAGCAAGGCAGTCACAACACAACAACACTGTACAAGGCCCTCGGACAACTTTATAGACATCTAATGGGCCAAAGCACGGCACAAACTTCAAAAAGGGCAAAAACACATGATGGTCATCATCATCATCATCATCATCAGTAGAACACTGGAGTAGAGTTAGATCTCTTAGAACACACACACACTCTCACACACACACACTCACACACACACTCACACACACAGACTCACACACACACACTCACCACACACACACACCACACACACTCACACACACACCACACACACACACACACACTCACACACACCACACACACTCACCACACACACACACACACGCACACACACACACACACACACACACACACACACACACACACTCACACACACACTCACACACACACACACTCAGTTACCACACACACTCACACACACACACTCAGTTACCACACACACTCACACACACACACACTCACCACACACTCACACTCACCACACACACACACACACACACACACACACACACACACACACACACACACACACACACACACACACACACACACACACACACACACACACACACACACACACACACACACACACACACACACACACACACACACACACACACTCACACACACACACACACAAACTCACACACACACACACTCACTCACACACACACTCACACACACACACTCAGTTACCACACACACTCACACACACACACACTCAGTTACCACACACACTCACACACACACACACTCACCACACACTCACACTCACCACACACACACACACACACACACACACACACACACACACACACACACACACACACACACACACACACACACACACACACACACTCACTCACTCACACACACTCACCACACACACACACACACACACACTCAACACACCATACAACCACACTTTTTATTTTTCACAGTGGTGCTGCTGGTGGTTTTAGCAGTCGGCTCCCCAGTGGCTCCTTGCTCCTGGTTGAGGAGCCCCCTGTGTTCCAGTGGAGAAGGGCTGCTGTGTGGTGACATGTCCCCTGACCCTGCCCTCTTCTCTGGTGCTGTTGACTGGCCTGGGCCTAGGTCTAGGACCACTCTCCCCACCCCAACCCCCGCCTCACCCCCAACCTCTACCACCACCACACCCCCAGCACCTGGGATGACGTCTGGTGCTGAAGCCACGGCCGACGCTCTCTGCTGGGCCTCCATCTCAGACAGGCTGTAGGCCAGGGCCATCTGGAGATCTTCGTCCTCCTCCTCTTCCTCCCTGGGGACGTCAGGGTAGTGGAAGTAGGAGGCCGAGCTGAAGGAGCGCTGAGCCATAGCCCGGGGGCCGGAGCCGGGTCGGTGTGGATGGGTCTGGGTCTGGAGCTCCACAGGTAACGCCCTCTCTGTCTGCTGCTGAAGGTGTTGCCTGGGCGTCTGTGAGGGTTGGCTAGGGGGCAGGTGGTCTCTCTTGCTGAGCTCCAGAGCCAAGGCCAACTCATCCTCCACACCTGGGGGACAGGAGAGGGTTAGGAGGGGGACAGGAGGGGGTTAGGAGGAGGACAGGAGGGGGACAGGAAGGGAATATGAGGGGGTTAGGAGGTGGACAGGAGGGGGTTAGGAGGGGGACAGGAAGGGGACAAGAGGGGGTTAGGAGGAGGACAGGAGGGGGACAGGAAAGGAATATGAGGGGGTTAGGAGGGGGACAGGAGGGGGTTAGGAGGGGGACAGGAGGGGGACAGGAGGGGGACAGGAGGGGGACAGGAAAGGAATATGAGGGGGTTAGGAGGGGGACAGGAGGGGGACAGGAGGGGGACAGGGGGGGGTTAGGAGGGGGACAGGAGGGGGTTAGGAGGGAGACAGGAGGGGGTTAGGAGGGGGACAGGAGGGGGACAGGGGGGGTTAGGAGGGGGACAGGAGGGGGTTAGGAGGGGGACAGGAGGGGGTTAGGAGGGGGACAGGAGGGGGTTAGGAGGGGGACAGGAGGGGGTTAGGAGGGGGTTAGGAGGGGGACAGGAGGGGGACAGGAGGGGGTTAGGAGGGGGTTAGGAGGGGGTTAGGAGGGGGACAGGAGGGGGTTAGGAGGGGGACAGGAGGGGGACAGGAGAGGGTTAGGAGGGGGACAGGAGGGGGACAGGAAAGGAATATGAGGGGGTTAGGAGGGGGACAGGAGGGGGTTAGGAGGGGGACAGGAGGGGGACAGGAGGGGGACAGGAGGGGGACAGGAAAGGAATATGAGGGGGTTAGGAGGGGGACAGGAGGGGGACAGGAGGGGGACAGGGGGGGGTTAGGAGGGGGACAGGAGGGGGTTAGGAGGGAGACAGGAGGGGGTTAGGAGGGGGACAGGAGGGGGACAGGGGGGGTTAGGAGGGGGACAGGAGGGGGTTAGGAGGGGGACAGGAGGGGGTTAGGAGGGGGACAGGAGGGGGTTAGGAGGGGGACAGGAGGGGGTTAGGAGGGGGTTAGGAGGGGGACAGGAGGGGGACAGGAGGGGGTTAGGAGGGGGTTAGGAGGGGGACAGGAGGGGGTTAGGAGGGGGACAGGAGGGGGACAGGAGAGGGTTAGGAGGGGGACAGGAGGGGGACAGGAGGGGGTTAGGAGGGGGACAGGGGGGGGACAGGAGGGGGTTAGGAGGGGGACAGGAGGGGGACAGGAGGGGGTTAGGAGGGGGACAGGAGGGGGACAGGAGGGGGACAGGAGAGGGTTAGGAGGGGGTTAGGAGGGGGACAGGAGGGGGTTAGGAGGAGGACAGGAGGGGGACAGGAAAGGAATATGAGGGGGTTAGGAGGGGGACAGGAGGGGGTTAGGAGGGGGACAGGAGGGGTTAGGAGGGGGACAGGAGGGGGACAGGAGGGGGTTAGGAGGGGGTTAGGAGGGGGACAGGAGAGGGTTAGGAGGGGGTTAGGAGGGGGACAGGAGGGGGTTAGGAGGAGGACAGGAGGGGGACAGGAAAGGAATATGAGGGGGTTAGGAGGGGGTTAGGAGGGGGACAGGAGGGGGTTAGGAGGGGGTTAGGAGGGGGACAGGAGGGGGTTAGGAGGGGGTTACGAGGGGGACAGGAGGGGGACAGGAGGGGGTTAGGAGGGGGACAGGAGGGGGACAGGAGAGGGTTAGGAGGGGGACAGGAGGGGGACAGGAGGGGGTTAGGAGGGGGACAGGAGGGGGACAGGAGGGGGTTAGGAGGGGGACAGGAGGGGGACAGGAGGGGGTTAGGAGGGGGACAGGAGGGGGACAGGAGAGGGTTAGGAGGGGGTTAGGAGGGGGACAGGAGGGGGTTAGGAGGAGGACAGGAGGGGGACAGGAAAGGAATATGAGGGGGTTAGGAGGGGGACAGGAGGGGTTAGGAGGGGGACAGGAGGGGGACAGGAGGGGGTTAGGAGGGGGTTAGGAGGGGGACAGGAGAGGGTTAGGAGGGGGTTAGGAGGGGGACAGGAGGGGGTTAGGAGGAGGACAGGAGGGGGACAGGAAAGGAATATGAGGGGGTTAGGAGGGGGACAGGAGGGGGTTAGGAGGGGGACAGGAGGGGGACAGGAGGGGGTTAGGAGGAGGACAGGAGGGGGACAGGAGGGGGACAGGAGGGGGTTAGGAGGGGGACAGGAGGGGGACAGGAGGGGTTGGGAGGGGGACAGGAGGGCATTAGGAGGAGGACAGGAGGGGGACAGGAAAGGAATATGAGGAGGTTAGGAGGGGGACAGGAGGGGGTTAGGAGGGGGACAGGAGGGGGACAGGAGGGGGTTAGGAGGGGGACAGGAAAGGAATATGAGGGGGTTAGGAGGGGGACAGGAGGGGGACAGGAGGGGGACAGGAGGGGTTGGGAGGGGGACAGGAGGGGTTAGGAGGAGGACAGGAGGGGGACAGGAAGGGGGTTAGTAGGGGGACAGGAGGGGGACAGGAGGGGGACAGGAGGGGTTGGGAGGGGGACAGGAGGGGTTAGGAGGAGGACAGGAGGGGGACAGGAAGGGGGTTAGGAGGGGGACAGGAGGGGGACAGGAGGGGTTGGGAGGGGGACAGGAGGGGTTAGGAGGAGGACAGGAGGGGGACAGGAAGGGGGTTAGGAGGGGGACAGGAGGGGGACAGGAGGGGGTTAGGAGGAGGACAGGAGGGGGTTAGGAGGGGGACAGGAGGGGTTGGGAGGGGGACAGGAGGGGGACAGGAGGGGGTTAGGAGGGGGACAGGAAAGGAATATGAGGGGGTTAGGAGGGGGACAGGAGGGGGTTAGGAGGGGGACAGGAGGGGGACAGGAGGGGGTTAGGAGGGGGACAGGAGGGCATTAGGAGGAGGACAGGAGGGGGACAGGAAAGGAATATGAGGGGGTTAGGAGGGGGACAGGAGGGGGTTAGGAGGGGGACAGGAGGGGGACAGGAGGGGGACAGGAGGGGGTTAGGAGGGGGACAGGAGGGGGTTAGGAGGGGGACAGTAGGGGGTTAGGAGGGGGACAGGAGGGGGTTAGGAGGAGGACAGGAGGGGGACAGGAAAGGAATATGAGGGGGTTAGGAGGGGGACAGGAGGGGGTTAGGAGGGGGACAGGAGGGGGACAGGAGGGGGACAGGAGGGGGTTAGGAGGGGGACAGGAGGGGGTTAGGAGGGGGACAGGAAGGGAATATGAGGCGGTTAGGAGGGGGACAGGAAGGGAATATGAGGCGGTTAGGAGGGGGACAGGAGGGGGTTAGGAGGGGGACAGGAGGGGGACAGGAGGGGGACAGAAGGGGTTAGGAGGGGGACAGGAGGGGGACAGGAGGGGGACAGGAGGGGGACAGAAGGGGTTAGGAGGGGTTAGGAGGGGGACAGGAGGGGGACAGGAGGGAGACAGGAGGGGGACAGGAGGGAGACAGGAGGGGGACAGGAGGGAGACAGGAGGAAGAATAACCCAGACACAGCTAGTCAGGAACAGTTGACAAGGGACTGGATGAGGAGAGGGAGAGATAGACAGGGTGATACAGGAGAGATACAGGAGAGATACAGGAGAGATACAGGAGAGATACAGGGGAGATACAGGAGAGATACAGGAGAGATACAGGAGAGATACAGGGTGGATGGATTACCATTGATGAGCACCGTCTTCAAGACCCCGTCTTCCTCGATCTCTGTTCTCTCCTGACCGTTTTCTTTGATCCTGTTGACAAGAACAGTCAGTCACCGCGCATATCATCATATTTAGGGAACCAGTAAACATGTTTCCCTCACATGACCATGCAGAGACACAAACACTGGAACAAATGGTACCATTTGCCCAAGTGTTTTAAACTAAATAGGTTTTATGGTGCAATTTGGGATGCAGAATTTACTGACTTCTTGGTGGTGGTGCGTTTGCCGTTGATGACGCGCGTAGAGGTAGAGACAGACTTGAAATTCCCCATCCCTCCTCCGATGCTGTCCATCCAATCCATTCCAGCCATGGAGGACGAGGACGAGGTGAAGTCATGCACTGTGAAAGAGGGAGGTCGAGAAAGAGGTGAAGTCATGCACTGTGAAAGAGGGAGGATGAAGAAGAGGTGAAGTCATGTACTGTGAAAGAGGGAGGACGAGGACGAGGTGAAGTCATGCACTGTGAAAGAGGGAGGATGAAGAAGAGGTGAAGTCATGTACTGTGAAAGAGGGAGGAGGAAGAGGTGAAGTCATGCACTGTGAAAGAGGGAGGTCGAGAAAGAGGTGAAGTCATGCCCTGTGAAAGAGGGAGGACGAGGTGAAGTCATGTACTGTGAAAGAGGGAGGATGAGGAAGAAGTGAAGTCATGCCCTGTGAAAGAGGGAGGAGGAAGAGGTGAAGTCATGCACTGTGAAAGAGGGAGGACGAGGAAGAGGTGAAGTCATGTACTGTGAAGGAGGGAGGACGAAGAAGTGGTGAAGTCATGCACTGTGAAAGAGGGAGGATGAGGAAGAGGTGAAGTCATGTACTGTGAAAGAGGGAGGATGAGGAAGAAGTGAAGTCATGCCCTGTGAAAGAGGGAGGAGGAAGAGGTGAAGTCATGCACTGTGAAAGAGGGAGGACGAGGAAGAGGTGAAGTCATGCCCTGTGAAAGAGGGAGGATGAGGAAGAGGTGAAGTCATGCACTGTGAAAGAGGGGGGTCGAGAAAGAGGTGAAGTCATGCACTGTGAAAGAGGGAGGATGAAGAAGAGGTGAAGTCATGTACTGTGAAAGAGGGAGAACGAGGACGAGGTGAAGTCATGCACTGTGAAAGAGGGAGGAGGAAGAAGAGGTGAAGTCATGCACTGTGAAAGAGGGAGGATGAGGAAGAGGTGAAGTCATGCACTGTGAAAGAGGGAGGAGGAAGGGGTGAAGTCATGCACTGTGAAAGAGGGAGGACGAGGACGAGGTGAAGTCATGCACTGTGAAAGAGGGAGGATGAAGAAGAGGTGAAGTCATGTACTGTGAAAGAGGGAGGAGGAAGAGGTGAAGTCATGCACTGTGAAAGAGGGAGGTCGAGAAAGAGGTGAAGTCATGCACTGTGAAAGAGGGAGGATGAAGAAGAGGTGAAGTCATGTACTGTGAAAGAGGGAGAACGAGGACGAGGTGAAGTCATGCACTGTGAAAGAGGGAGGAGGAAGAAGATGTGAAGTCATGCACTGTGAAAGAGGGAGGATGAGGAAGAGGTGAAGTCATGCACTGTGAAAGAGGGAGGAGGAAGGGGTGAAGTCATGCACTGTGAAAGAGGGAGGACGAGGACGAGGTGAAGTCATGCACTGTGAAAGAGGGAGGATGAAGAAGAGGTGAAGTCATGTACTGTGAAAGAGGGAGGAAGAAGAGGTGAAGTCATGCACTGTGAAAGAGGGAGGTCGAGAAAGAGGTGAAGTCATGCCCTGTGAAAGAGGGAGGACGAGGTGAAGTCATGTACTGTGAAAGAGGGCGGACGAGGAAGACGTGAAGTCATGTACTGTGAAGGAGGGAGGACGAGGAAGAGGTGAAGTCATGCACTGTGAAAGAGGGAGGATGAGGAAGAGGTGAAGTCATGTACTGTGAAAGAGGGAGGATGAGGAAGAAGTGAAGTCATGCCCTGTGAAAGAGGGAGGAGGAAGAGGTGAAGTCATGCACTGTGAAAGAGGGAGGATGAGGAAGAGGTGAAGTCATGCACTGTGAAAGAGGGAGGACGAGGAAGAGGTGAAGTCATGCCCTGTGAAAGAGGGAGGATGAGGAAGAGGTGAAGTCATGTACTGTGAAAGAGGGAGGACGAGGAAGAGGTGAAGTCATGCACTGTGAAAGAGGGAGGATGAGGAAGAGGTGAAGTCATGCACTGTGAAAGAGGGAGGATGAGGAAGAGGTGAAGTCATGCACTGTGAAAGAGGGAGGATGAGGAAGAGGTGAAGTCATGTACTGTGAAAGAGGGAGGACGAGGACGAGGTGAAGTCATGCACTGTGAAAGAGGGAGGACGAGGAAGAGGTGAAGTCATGCACTGTGAAAGAGGGAGGATGAGGACCAGACCAGTAAACTATACTGTGACTGGAGCTGATAGAACTGTGTTGTAACTGTGTTAAAACCATCTTATTATAGAACTGTGTTAAAACCATCTTATTATAGAACTGTGTTGTAACTGTGTTATAACTGTGTTAAAACCATCTTATTATAGAACTGTGTTGTAACTGTGGTATAACTGTGTTAAAACCATCTTATTATAGAACTGTGTTGTAACTGTGTTATAACTGTGTTAAAACCATCTTATTATAGAACTGTGTTGTAACTGTGTTATAACTGTGTTAAAACCATCTTATTATAGAACTGTGTTAAAACCATCTTATTATAGAACTGTGTTGTAACTGTGTTATAACTGTGTTAAAACCATCTTATTATAGAACTGTGTTATAACTGTGTTAAAACCATCTTATTATCCATCGTCTCCCAAATGACACCCTATTCTCTATATAGTGCACTACTTTTGACCAGAGCCATATGAGTGCAGTAAAAAGTAGTGCACTACATAGGGAATAGGGTGCCATTTGGGATCCAGACATTGTGTTATTACTGACCTCCAGCAGAGGGGAAGGAGAAAAACCGGCTTGGGCCGAGCCTCGAAGTGCCAGGATGTCCATGGAAGCCACTGTGCATCCCTCCTCCGAAGGCAAAGTCATCTGAGGGGACAGAGATAACAGAGATACTATGAGGACAGTAATAACAGAGAGAATATGAGGACAGAGATAACAGAGAGACTATGAGGACAGTAATAACAGAGATACTATGAGGACAGTAATAACAGAGAGAATATGAGGACAGTAATAACAGAGAGACTATGAGGACAGAGATAACAGAGAGACTATGAGGACAGTAATAACAGAGAGACTATGAGGACAGAGATAACAGAGAGACTATGAGGACAGTAATAACAGAGAGACTATGAGGACAGAGATAACAGAGAGACTATGAGGACAGAGATAACAGAGAGACTATGAGGACAGTAATAACAGAGAGACTATGAGGACAGAGATAACAGAGATACTATGAGGACAGTAATAACAGAGAGACTATGAGAACAGTAATAACAGAGAGACTATGAGGACAGAGATAACAGAGAGACTATGAGGACAGTAATAACAGAGAGACTATGAGGACAGTAATAACAGAGAGACTATGAGGACAGTAATAACAGAGAGACTATGAGAACAGTAATAACAGAGAGACTATGAGGACAGAGATAACAGAGAGACTATGAGGACAGTAATAACAAAGAGATTATGAGGACAGAGATAACAGAGAGACTATGAGGACAGTAATAACAGAGAGACTATGAGGACAGTAATAACAGAGAGACTATGAGGACAGAGATAACAGAGAGACTATGAGGACAGAGATAACAGAGAGACTGAGAGGACAGTAATAACAGAGAGACTATGAGGACAGAGATAACAGAGAGACTATGAGGACAGTAAGAACAGAGAGACTATGAGGACAGTAATAACAGAGAGACTATGAGGACAGTAATAACAGAGAGACTATGAGGACAGTAATAACAGAGAGACTATGAGGACAGTGATAACAGAGAGACTACGAGGACAGTAATAACAGAGAGACTATGAGGACAGTAATAACAGAGACTATGAGGACAGAGATAACAGAGAGACTATGAGGACAGTAATAACAGAGAGACTATGAGGACAGTAATAACAGAGAGACTATGAGGACAGTAATAACAGAGAGACTATGAGGACAGTAATAACAGAGAGACTATGAGGACAGTAATAACAGAGAGACTATGAGGACAGTAATAACAGAGAGACTATGAGGACAGTAATAACAGAGAGACTATGAGGACAGTAATAACAGAGAGACTATGAGGACAGTAATAACAGAGAGACTATGAGGACAGAGATAACAGAGAGACTATGAGGACAGTGATAACAGAGAGACTGAGAACAGTGATAACAGAGAGACTATGAGGACAGTAATAACAGAGAGACTATGAGGACAGAGATAACAGAGAGACTATGAGGACAGTGATAACAGAGTGACTATGAGGACAGTAATAACAGAGAGACTATGAGGACAGTAATAACAGAGAGACTATGAGGACAGAGATAACAGAGAGACTATGAGGACAGTAATAACAGAGAGACTATGAGGACAGAGATAACAGAGATACTATGAGGACAGTAATAACAGAGAGACTATGAGAACAGTAATAACAGAGAGACTATGAGGACAGAGATAACAGAGAGACTATGAGGACAGTAATAACAGAGAGACTATGAGGACAGTAATAACAGAGAGACTATGAGGACAGTAATAACAGAGAGACTATGAGGACAGTAATAACAGAGAGACTATGAGGACAGTAATAACAGAGAGACTATGAGGACAGTAATAACAGAGAGACTATGAGGACAGTAATAACAGAGAGACTATGAGGACAGAAATAACAGAGAGACTATGAGGACAGAGATAACAGAGAGACTGATGAGGACAGTAATAACAGAGAGACTATGAGGACAGAGATAACAGAGAGACTATGAGGACAGTAAGAACAGAGAGACTATGAGGACAGTAATAACAGAGAGACTATGAGGACAGTAATAACAGAGAGACTATGAGGACAGTAATAACAGAGAGACTATGAGGACAGTAATAACAGAGAGACTATGAGGACAGTAATAACAGAGAGACTATGAGGACAGTAATAACAGAGAGACTATGAGGACAGAGATAACAGAGAGACTATGAGGACAGTAATAACAGAGAGACTATGAGGACAGTAATAACAGAGAGACTATGAGGACAGTAATAACAGAGAGACTATGAGGACAGTAATAACAGAGAGACTATGAGGACAGTAATAACAGAGAGACTATGAGGACAGAGATAACAGAGAGACTATGAGGACAGTGATAACAGAGAGACTATGAGGACAGTAATAACAGAGAGACTATGAGGACAGTAATAACAGAGAGACTATGAGGACAGTAATAACAGAGAGACTATGAGAACAGTAATAACAGAGAGACTATGAGAACAGTAATAACAGAGAGACTGAGAGGACAGTAATAACAGAGAGACTATGAGGACAGTAATAACAGAGAGACTATGAGGACAGTAATAACAGAGAGACTATGAGGACAGTAATAACAGAGAGACTATGAGGACAGAGATAACAGAGAGACTATGAGGACAGTAATAACAGAGAGACTATGAGGACAGTAATAACAGAGAGACTACGAGGACAGTAATAACAGAGAGACTGAGAACAGTGATAACAGAGAGACTATGAGGACAGTAATAACAGAGATACTATGAGGACAGAGATAACAGAGAGACTATGAGGACAGAGATAACAGAGAGACTGAGAGGACAGTAATAACAGAGAGACTATGAGGACAGTAATAACAGAAAGACTGAGAACAGTAATAACAGAGAGACTATGAGGACAGTAATAACAGAGAGACTATGAGGACAGTAATAACAGAGAGACTATGAGGACAGTAATAACAGAGAGACTATGAGGACAGTAATAACAGAGAGACTATGAGGACAGTAATAACAGAGAGACTATGAGGACAGTAATAACAGAGAGACTATGAGGACAGTAATAACAGAGAGACTATGAGGACAGTGATTCCCCTATGGACTGGTTTCTCGGTCAGATTTAGCCTCGGACATTGTTGAAGGACCGTAGGATATTGGTCAGACCCACCGAAGAAATTTGCAAAAGGATCCTGGCCTCCAAAAAATTCCTGAAACACTTCCTCTGGACTCCGGAATGTAAAGGTGAACCCTGGGAAGTCTTCTGGAGCAGGATGACTACTGGAGCCTGGTGGAAGGGAGGGAGGGAGGGAGGGAGGGAGGGAGGGAGGGAGGGAGGGAGGGAGGGAGGGAGGGAGGGAGGGAGGGAGGGAGGGAGGGAGGGAGGGAGGGAGGGAGGGAGGGAGGGAGGGAGGGAGGGATACATTTTGATTGATTAATATGGACACTACCAACATTGTTGATCAAAAACAGAACAGAATAGAATAGATCATGTAAATTGTAGACAACTATAAAACTTGACTTGTGTAAACCCCTGGGGTCTATGAGAATACAGTGAGATGTCACTCATGGGATACGTCTTAGGGCAGGGTCACAAGCTCAAAGTATCCAATCACAAAGCGTCTGTTGGAGACAGACAGGTCGAGTGGCGAATGAGGTGAACAGCTCTCCTCCGTAAAACAAAAGAGCCACAATGCCTGCCGACCGGTCATTCACGAACGTACCGCTCTTCCTTGTGATCTTGACAGCAGGGGAAGTAGTGGTCACACATCTCACTCGTATTCTCACAGAACCGCATGTCCCTTATGGTGTACGGCCAATTCCCGTGACGCAGACCTGGTCTCCCGAAACCGGGGTAGTTCCAACAGCATCACCCTTCCGAGGCGCCGGACACTGAGGACGGTATACGCCAATGAAGGCGCAAGGCGCAGGAGGGTCGGCCCAAGACACAAAGTCTTGGTCACTCTTGTGCCATACACGTTCTATCCAAGTAGATGCTGGACATAAAGGGTAGAAACGCCCTTCTTTCGAATGAAGTAAATGGCAGCGGGTGGATGTGGTCCCGTGTGGCTCAGTTGGTAGAGCATGGCGCTTGCAACGCCAGGGTTGTGGGTTCATTCCCCACGGGGGGACCAGGATGAATATGTATGAACTTTCCAATTTGTAAGTCGCTCTGGATAAGAGCGTCTGCTAAATGACTTAAATGTAAATGTAATGTGATAACGCATCCAAGTCCGAAGAGATCTATGGTGGCTAGACATTATCACTCACAGGAGTTTTTCTAAACTTTTTAAATCTGCGTTTAGAATTATCCAGATTCTGTAATCCTCTGTTTTGCTATAGCAGGATCAGATCCGATCAGTCTGTTTTTGAGACCTATTTATTTTTTATTTTTCAGAAAATAATCGGATAGGATCATTCTGTTTCAGATGCCACAATCTGGCCTTTCTGTGTTTTGAACAGGCCCTGTTTACACCTCGCCATCTAGTGGACAGGTTGTGTTACTACTTCTACACTGTCATAGATAGGGAAACAGAGATGAGTTAAACTACATGAATAAAGATACCTAGATTTTTTTTAAATAATAGAGACCTGCATATCCACTTATAAGTGCTTAGATGCATTTATTTGACACTTCTCAATATAACAACTGACCACATACCTATACTGCAGTCAATGTAACATAAACCTTTGGTGTGGCAGGTAGCCTAGTGGTTAGAGCATTGGACTAGTAACCAGCAGGTAGCCTAGTGGTTAGAGCATTGGACTAGTAACCAGCAGGTAGCCTAGTGGTTAGAGTGTTGGACTATTAACCAGCAGGTAGCCTAGTGGTTAGAGCATTGGACTAGTAACCAGCAGGTAGCCTAGTGGTTAGAGTGTTGGGCTAGTAACCAGCAGGTAGACTAGTGGTTAGAGCGTTGGGCTAGTAACCAGCAGGTAGCCTAGTGGTTAGAGTGTTGGGCTAGTAACCAGCAGGTAGCCTAGTGGTTAGAGCATTGGACTAGTAACCAGCAGGTAGCCTAGTGGTTAGAGTGTTGGGCTAGTAACCAGCAGGTAGACTAGTGGTTAGAGCGTTGGGCTAGTAACCAGCAGGTAGCCTAGTGGTTAGAGTGTTGGGCTAGTAACCAGCAGGTAGCCTAGTGGTTAGAGCATTGGACTAGTAACCAGCAGGTAGCCTAGTGGTTAGAGTGTTGGACTATTAACCAGCAGGTAGCCTAGTGGTTAGAGTGTTGGACTAGTAACCAGCAGGTAGCCTAGTGGTTAGAGCATTGGACTAGTAACCAGCAGGTAGCCTAGTGGTTAGAGCATTGGACTAGTAACCAGCAGGTAGCCTAGTGGTTAGAGTGTTGGGCTAGTAACCAGCAGGTAGCCTAGTGGTTAGAGCATTGGACTAGTAACCAGCAGGTAGCCTAGTGGTTAGAGTGTTGGACTAGTAACCAGCAGGTAGCCTAGTGGTTAGAGTGTTGGACTAGTAACCAGCAGGTAGCCTAGTGGTTAGAGCAGGGGTGTCAAACTCATTTCGCATCGTGGGCCACATACGGCCTAGGGAGATGTCAAGTGGGCCGGACCATTAAAATTATACCATACTCTGCTATAAATAACCAAAATATCATGTCTTTCCTTTGTTTTGGTGTAAAGAAGCACAAGAACATTAGGAAAATATTGAAATTTAATGAACTATCCTTTTACAAAACATTTCATGAAACACCTCATATTTCCTTAGACAAATGTGCAATTTACTTTTATCATTCACAAATATGCATTGCAACTGATCCCACTGATTGTACAAAGGCACAAAACTTTAATTGGTACTGAAAAATATAGTAATGCACTTTAAGATTAAATGAGACTTTTAAAGAAAGGAATTTTTAAACCACTTACACATACGCATATAAAATCTAAATGTAATCCCTGCGTACACCTTACAAACTAAGGAGAGTGATTTTAAATGTGTAATGAAGAAAGTGTTCGCCTGTCCTGTAAATCTGTAAACTTCATACATGAAACATACATACACATACAATACATACTGAAAATTTATGGAGTTGTATGAACAGTAGAATTCCATCACACAACTTTTGTTTTGAAGCTGCTGACTAACATTAAAGTGCACATTTTTTAAATCACCACAGTAAGGATTCATCTTCACAGAGCTGTATTCTTTCAATGCAAACAGTATCTAAGGCAGCATTTTAAAGGTGTTAGTCTAGTCTTGTTGCAAACACACCAAGCACGAAGGTTTTCCGTGCATCTCTGTAAATAAATAGGACGTGGTCCATTTTTCTTTGAAAATTCTACACTCCTTATCTACTTTTCTCCGTTTGGATAACGACATTTTGGCTAATGAGGGTGTAGCGGAGAGGTAGAGACCAAGGTATTAACAACGTCGTAACAAGCAGCAGATGGCGCATTGATACCGTCTGCTGTTTTCAGTCTGTCTCAGTGATGCGGCTTGTCTTCTACTCTGATGGAAAGAGTGCGCCCCTTAGCGGATAATCCATGAATTGCAGCGAATTAAAAATATTAATTCCATGTCTTTTATGCATTTTTTCCACTTTCAAATTATCCTGCGGGCCTGATCGAACCTCCTTGGGGGCCGGTTCCGGCCCGCGGGCCGTATGTTTGACACCCCTGGGTTAGAGTGTTGGACTAGTAACCAGCAGGTAGCCTAGTGGTTAGAGTGTTGGACTAGTAACCAGCAGGTAGCCTAGTGGTTAGAGCATTGGACTAGTAACCAGCAGGTAGCCTAGTGGTTAGAGCATTGGACTAGTAACCAGCAGGTAGCCTAGTGGTTAGAGCATTGGACTAGTAACCAGCAGGTAGCCTAGTGGTTAGAGCATTGGACTAGTAACCAGCAGGTAGCCTAGTGGTTAGAGTGTTGGACTAGTAACCAGCAGGTAGCCTAGTGGTTAGAGTGTTGGACTAGTAACCAGCAGGTAGCCTAGTGGTTAGAGCATTGGACTAGTAACCAGCAGGTAGCCTAGTGGTTAGAGCATTGGACTAGTAACCAGCAGGTAGACTAGTGGTTAGAGCGTTGGGCCAGTAACCAGCAGGTAGCCTAGTGGTTAGAGTGTTGGACTAATAACTGAAAGGTTGCAAGATCAAATCCCCCTGCGCTGACAAGGTAAAAAATATGTTGTTCTGCCCCTGAACAAGGCAATTAACCCACTGTTCCCCTGAACAAGGCAGTTAACCCACTGTTCCCCTGAACAAGGCAGTTAACCCACTGTTCCCCTGAACAAGGCAGTTAACCCACTGTTCCCCTGAACAAGGCAGTTAACCCACTGTTCCCCTGAACAAGGCAGTTAACACACTGTTCCCCTGAACAAGGCAGTTAACCCACTGTTCCCCTGAACAAGGCAGTTAACCCACTGTTCCCCTGAACAAGGCAGTTAACCCACTGTTCCCCTGAACAAGGCAGTTAACCCACTGTTCCCCTGAACAAGGCAGTTAACCCACTGTTCCCCTGAACAAGGCAGTTAACCCACTGTTCCCCTGAACAAGGCAGTTAGCCCACTGTTCCCCTGAACAAGGCAGTTAGCCCACTGTTCCCCTGAACAAGGCAGTTAACCCACTGTGTTCCTAGGCCGTCATTGTAAATAGAATGTGTTCTTTAACTGACTCGCCGAGTTAAATAACTAAAACATTTTCACATGTAAGAAACTGTTCTGAACTTCCTCACATTTCCATTTCTTGGATTTAGTTCCCTTCATCTTTTCTAAATCCGCCCTGAATCCGCCCTGAATCCACCCTGAATCCGCCCTGAATCCGCCCTGAATCAGCCCTGAATCCGCCCTGAATCCGCCCTGAATCAGCCCTGAATCCACCCTAAATCCACCCTGAATCCACCCTAAATCAGCCCTGAATCCACCCTAAATCAGCCCTGAATCCACCCTGAATCAGCCCTGAATCCGCCCTGAATCAGCCCTGAATCCACCCTAAATCCACCCTGAATCCACCCTAAATCAGCCCTGAATCCACCCTGAATCCACCCTAAATCAGCCCTGAATCCACCCTGAATCAGCCCTGAATCCACCCTAAATCAGCCCTGAATCCACCCTGAATCCACCCTAAATCAGCCCTGAATCCACCCTGAATCAGCCCTGAATCCACCCTGAATCCACCCTGAATCAGCCCTGAATCAGCCCTGAATCAGCCCTGAATCAGAGTAAAAGACCAAATCCTTATCTCTATATGGAGGATCAGAATCACATTTTTCAGTTTAAAAAAAAACTAAATTCTAAAATTTAATCCTATCTGATAGCCGAAATCCGCTCAGGTAACTTTTGAAAAACTGGGCCTAGGGGATGGAGTCTCCCCCATATAGGGGATTCCCTCTGGACGAAAAGACCCACATTCAACACGCCTGGGACTTGAGTCACGCATAGTAAAAGTAGTTATGCCTTGCTCCACAGAATAATCTTAACAGTAAGTCTGTGTAGACACAGAAGAGCGTGTGCCACCCTGGCGGGTTGATGTATGCCACCACAGCCCTGACAAGGAAGTGACAAATTCAAAGGGAAAGGGCAGAAAGTGTATCGATGCATTAAACACTGTCAGCAGTTCAAAGGTCATTTATATAAGCGTGGAGGAGCTGTGGGGACCACAATCTGTTTATTGCTCTTCTCTCGCGAACTGCGCCCCACCCTCTGAGTGACACATCTGTCGTCACCCCCTTTCCTCAATGACAGGGGGTGAAGGGCGGATGACAGCGGGTGACATGGGGTGACAGGGGGGGGAATGACAGGGGGAGTGCCTGAAATGAAGATGGAGGGACTCCTCCAGTTGACGGAGAGCTGAGAGACCGTCCTCGGTCACCGCTATCTGACCGTTGCGCTGCCGTTGGTGTGGACGCAGGCGAAGTGGGCAGCAACCTAACGCTGAAAGCCTCTCATTCTCAATAGTCCCAGTGGACACTACTGAGACGCTGGATACCATCAACCCCAGCACTCGGAGACACATTGTGAGCTTGACGGAGCGCCCCCTTGCAGAACAGGACAAGGGCCGTCCGATAGTGTAGCCCGATGAGAGAGAGAATCCAGCTTAACGCCTGGTGTGGAAACCAAACAGGTCTGGTTTATCTTGAACTCTAACTATGTGGTTACGAGGAAAGACGTGTCTCGAAGCGCTTGCTCCTGTGTAGGGGAGCCAAGCAGGTAATTGTCTACGTAGGCGGAGACTCTTAGTTCTCAGGGGTGCTAAGTGCCATCTCCACACACTTGCTGAACAAACACAGGGAGTTCGTGCTAGTCTGAAGGGAACGGCGAAGGTATTCCTAGGCTGTGCATTAAGAGGGCAAACCTGAGGAACCTCCTGTTAAAATAAGCATCCTTGCAGGTCGACTGAACTGAACCAGTCGCCTTGATGAATAGAGTGAGAGAGCACGTTGAAAGTAAGCATACGGCACTGGGAATCGAAGCTTCACTGGCTCTCTGCCGTTGGTAATGCTCCTGATAGCCCCTTCGCTTAATCAACATTTTTTCCTTGCTCTAGTACGCGAGCCGAGTCGGCCAATCGCTGTTGTTAAAACCTCAAAAGCTCTGTTGAAAACGGGTGGTTTTTCATAGCGAACTGCAGTCTGTATCCCTTTGTGACTGTGGACAAGACCCAGGGATGGACAGCGTATGCACGTCAGTTCCCTGCTCTTGTAGCGAGACTCCAGATAGTCCGATGACTCTCGCTCATCGGTGGTGCCGGAACACACTTCTGGTGGCGGTGGAGAAAAGTTACCCCCTTTTTTGTATTTTTTTTTGTCTGTGCTCTTGGCAAGCTGCATGGATGCGACAGATACTTTTTTTTAAATATCTGTCGCAGTTGAAAGACTGGTATTTGGGGACAGTGCTTGGTGGCGACTGAGCGAAGAGCTGGGGCACGGGGGAGGGGGTGGGGGGTTGAGTGAGTCTTCCCTGTGAGCAGATGCGTAGAGATGAGGTGCTGAACGAGGGGTTTTAGAGGTACAGAAGTTGCCCCCTTCCCTGCTTTGTGGAGGGGTAGACAAGGTTGCCACGGTACCTAGGTCTACAAGGCAAGAAGAACTTGAAGGGTGCTGAACGAGGGGTTTTAGAAGTACAGAAGTTGCCCCCTCCCTGCTTTGTGGAGGGGTAGACAAGGTTGCCACGGTACCTAGGTCTACAGGGCAAGCAGAAGTCGAAGGCTTCACCTTCCTTTTTGCAAATTTCAAATTTTTGTCGCATGGTAGCGTCAGAAGGCCCAAACAATTCGTTAGCCGCGATAGCCTTTTCCTTGTCCGAGGCTGGACAAGTTGAGCCCTTTGTGTGGTTAGCTAGCCTTGCAGCTAGCTAGCCAAGTTAGCTAAAGTCTTCCGGCAAGGGCTAACCAAGTCTCGATAGCTAGCCATGTGGCGCTAGCTAAACTGAGACTGACATTCAGCAGAGTTAACCTCACGGTCCGAGTTTTTTAGTGAACGCAGTCACTTCCGCAAGGAAAAGAGGCGAGAATGACCAGCTGGCGGACGAGTGGCTCCCTTTACGGAGGAGAGGGGCTAACCTCATTCGCCACTTGACCTGTCTGTCTCCAACAGACGCTGTGTGATTGCATACTTCGAGCTTGTGACTCGTCCTAAGGCGTATCCCATAAAGAGATACCTCGAAAACGTGTATTAGAAATAGAATCGCAAGAGATAAAACAGAGAAGATTCCTTCACCTGTGTTGTTGGGTATATTGTCTTTGCCATAGGTATCATACGCCTCTCGTTTACTCCCTGTAAAGATAAGGAGACGTAATCTGACTGTTGTTAAACACGAAGTCCACGGAACAGTGGAGAAGGGGTAACAATTACGTTAATTATAGGTTTAACCAGGTGGAGGTGTGTCTTACGGTCTGACAGAACTTCATAGGCCTCAGCCAGCTCCTTAAACTTCCCCTCCGCCTCCTCCTTGTTGTCTGGGTTCTTGTCCGGATGCCATCGCAGAGCCTGCTTCCTGTACCTTCACACACAAACACAGTGACATATTGAATACCACCAGTGACCATTTTCAATAGCTAAATTGTAGACCTATAAAGGGGCCTCTAAAAAATGTATTACAGCAGCGTCTTACTTTTGAGATGGCAACGTTTGAAGACAAAACTATTCCCTTTTTGGAGGAGACAGCAAAACAGAGGACGAGCGTAAAAGACTATAGGAAACATATGCAGAAGACTGACAGGACACAACATCTGATGCAGGAGACAAAATCTGAACATTGGGCTTAGAGAAAGAGAGGATCGTTGGTAACTCAATGCCCCTCCAGGAGACAGAGAGAGACAGAGAGAGAGAGAGAGAGAGAGAGAGAGAGAGAGAGAGAGAGAGAGAGAGAGAGAGAGAGAGAGAGAGAGAGAGAGAGAGAGAGAGAGAGAGAGATAGAGATAGAGAGAGAGAGAGAGAGAGAGAGAGAGAGAGAGAGAGAGAGAGAGAGTGAGAGAGAGAGAGAGAGAGAGAGAATATGACATTTGTAATGTCTTTATTGTTTTGAAACTTCTGTATGTGTAATGTTTACTGTTCATTTTTATTGTTTATTTGACTTTTGTATATTACCTACCTCACTTGCTTTGGCAATGTTAACACATGTTTCCCATGCCAATAAAGCCCCTTGAATTGAATTGAATTGAATTGAGAGAGAGAGAGAGAGAGGAGAGAGAGAGAGAGAGAGAGAGAGAGAGAGAGAGAGAGAGAGAGAGTGAAATTCCACAGTGTGCCATCACAGCAGCAAGATTTGTGACCTGTTGCCACAAGAAAAGGGCAACCAGTGAAGAACAAACACCACTGTAAATACAACCCATATTTATGTTTATTTATTTTAACTTGTGTGCTTTAACCATTTGTACATTGTTACAACACTGCATATATATAATATGACATTTGTAATGTCTTTATTGTTTTGAAACTTCTGTATGTGTAATGTTTACTGTTCATTTTTATTGTTTATTTGACTTTTGTATATTACCTACCTCACTTGCTTTGGCAATGTTAACACATGTTTCCCATGCCAATAAAGCCCCTTGAATTGAATTGAATTGAAATTGAGAGAGAGGAGAGAGAGAGAGAGAGAGGAGAGAGAGAGAGAGAGAGAGAGAGAGAGAGAGAGAGAGAGAGAGAGAGAGAGAGAGAGAGAGATAGCGAGAGAGATAGAGATAGAGAGAGAGAGAGAGAGAGAGAGAGAGAGAGAGAGAGAGAGATAGAGATAGAGAGAGCGAGAGAGCGAGAGAGAGAGAGAGAGAGAGAGAGAGAGAGAGAGAGAGAGAGAGAGAGAGACCCAAACTTAAGGAAAGCTTTGACTATGTACAGACTCAGTGAGCATAGCCTTGCTATTGAGAAAGGCCGCCGTAGGCAGACATGGCTCTCAAGAGAAGACAGGCTATGTGCACACTGCCCACAAAATGAGGTGGAAACTGAGCTGCACTTCCTAACCTCCTGCCCAATGTATGACCATATTAGAGAGACATATTTCCCTCAGATTACACAGATCCACAAAGAATTCGAAAACAAATCCAATTTTGATAAACTCCCATATCTACTGGGAGAAATTCCACAGTGTGCCATCACAGCAGCAAGATTTGTGACCTGTTGCCACAAGAAAAGGGCAACCAGTGAAGAACAAACACCACTGTAAATACAACCCATATTTATGTTTATTTATTTTAACTTGTGTGCTTTAACCATTTGTACATTGTTACAACACTGCATATATATAATATGACATTTGTAATGTCTTTATTGTTTTGAAACTTCTGTATGTGTAATGTTTACTGTTCATTTTTATTGTTTATTTGACTTTTGTATATTACCTACCTCACTTGCTTTGGCAATGTTAACACATGTTTCCCATGCCAATAAAGCCCCTTGAATTGAATTGAATTGAATTGAGAGAGAGAGAGAGAGAGAGAGAGAGAGAGAGAGAGAGAGAGAGAGATAGAGAGAGAGAGAGAGAGAGAGAGAGAGAGAGAGAGATAGAGAGAGAGAGAGAGAGAGAGAGAGAGAGAGAGTGAGAGAGAGAGAGAGAGAGAGAGAGAGAGAGAGAGAGAGAGAGAGAGAGAGAGAGAGAGAGAGAGAGAGAGAGAGAGAGAGAGAGAGAGAGAGAGAGAGAGAGAGAGTAGAGAGAGAGAGAGAGAGAGAGAGAGAGAGAGAGAGAGAGAGAGAGAGAGAGAGAGAGAGAGTGAGAGAGAGAGAGAGAGAGAGAGAGAGAGAGTGAGAGAGAGAGACAGAGAGAGAGAGAGAGAGAGAGAGAGAGAGAGAGAGAGAGAGAGAGAGAGAGAGAGAGAGAGAGAGAGAGAGAGAGAGAGAGAGAGAGAGAGAGACAGAGAGAGACGGATGGGGATGAATCATCCTTATCGAAACGGTGCTGAGTCATGAAACGGAGATTACATCCCAAATGGCACACTATTCCCTAGTGCACTTCCTTGTCTGGCGTTGGTCTAAAGTACTGCACTATGTAGGGAATAGGGTGCCAAAGGGCTCTGGTCTAAAGTAGTGCACTATATATAGGGAATAGGGTGCCATAGGATCCTGGTCTAAAGTAGTGCACTATATATAGGGAATAGGGTGCAATAGGATCCTGGTCTAAAGTAGTGCACTATATAAGGAATAGGGTATAATTTGGGATACACTTGAGTAATTTATGTTTAAAAAGGGTTCTGTGTCTGTCCAGTAACTCTATCAGTCTGTGTGGTTGAGCTATCAATAGCTACTGTAAGAAAATACAGATAAACCAGACCAGTCTACTATTTAACCTATACAGATAAACCAGACCAGTCTACTATTTAACCTATACAGATAAACCAGACCAGTCTACTATTTAACCTATACAGATAAACCAGACCAGTCTACTATTTAACCTATATAGATAAACCAGACCAGTCTACCATTTAACCTATACAGATAAACCAGACCAGTCTACTATTTAACCTATACAGATCAACCAGACCGGTCTACTATTTAACCTATACAGATAAACCAGACCAGTCTACTATTTAACCTATACAGATAAACCAGACCAGTCTACTATTTAACCTATACAGATAAACCAGACCAGTCTACTATTTAACCTATACAGATAAACCAGACCAGTCTACTATTTAACCTATACAGATAAACCACACCAGTCTACTATTTAACCTATACAGATAAACCAGACCAGTCTACCATTTAACCTATACAGATAAACCAGACCAGTCTACTATTTAACCTATACAGATCAACCAGACCGGTCTACTATTTAACCTATACAGATAAACCAGACCAGTCTACTATTTAACCTACACAGATAAACCAGACCAGTCTACTATTTAACCTATACAGATAAACCAGACCAGTCTACTATTTAACCTATACAGATAAACCAGACCAGTCTACTATTTAACCTATACAGATAAACCACACCAGTCTACTATTTAACCTATACAGATAAACCAGACCAGTCTACCATTTAACCTATACAGATAAACCAGACCAGTCTACTATTTAACCTATACAGATCAACCAGACCGGTCTACTATTTAACCTATACAGATAAACCAGACAAGTCTACTATTTAACCTACACAGATAAACCAGACCAGTCTACTATTTAACCTATACAGATAAACCAGACCAGTCTACTATTTAACCTATAACTATACAGATAAACCAGACCAGTCTACTATTTAACCTATAAATATACAGATAAGACAGACCAGTCTACTATTTAACCTATACAGATAAACCAGACCAGTCTACTATTTAACCTATACATATACAGATAAACCAGACCAGTCTACTATTTAACCTATACAGATAAACCAGACCAGTCTACTATTTAACCTATACAGATAAACCACACCAGTCTACTATTTAACCTATACAGATAAACCAGACCAGTCTACTATTTAACCTATACAGATAAACCAGACCGGTCTACTATTTAACCTATACAGATAAACCAGACCAGTCTACTATTTAACCTACACAGATAAACCAGACCAGTCTACTATTTAACCTATACAGATAAACCACACCAGTCTACTATTTAACCTTTACATATACAGATAAACCAGACCAGTCTACTATTTAACCTATAAATATACAGATAAACCACACCAGTCTACTATTTAACCTATAAATATACAGATAAACCAGACCAGTCTACTATTTAACCTATAACTATACAGATAAACCAGACCAGTCTACTATTTAACCTATACAGATAAACCAGACCAGTCTACTATTTAACCTATAACTATACAGATAAACCAGACCAGTCTACTATTTAACCTATACAGATAAACCAGACCAGTCTACTATTTAACCTATAACTATACAGATAAACCAGACCAGTCTACTATTTAACCTATACAGATAAACCAGACCAGTCTACTATTTAACCTATAAATATACAGATAAACCAGACCAGTCTACTATTTAACCTATAACTATACAGATAAACCAGACCAGTCTACTATTTAACCTATAACTATACAGATAAACCAGACCAGTCTACTAGTTAACCTATACAGATAAACCAGACCAGTCTACTATTTAACCTATAAATATACAGATAAACCACACCAGTCTACTATTTAACCTATAAATATACAGATAAACCAGACCCGTCTACTATTTAACCTATAACTATACAGATAAACCAGACCAGTCTACTATTTAACCTATAAATATACAGATAAACCAGACCAGTCTACTATTTAACCTATAACTATACAGATAAACCAGACCAGTCTACTATTTAACCTATAAATATACAGATAAACCAGACCAGTCTACTATTTAACCTATACAGATAAACCAGACCAGTCTACTATTTAACCTATACAGATAAACCAGACCAGTCTACTATTTAACCTATAACTACATTTACATTTACATTTAAGTCATTTAGCAGACGCTCTTATCCAGAGCGACTTACAAATTGGTGCATTCACCTTATGACATCCAGTGGAACAGCCACTTTACAATAGTGCATCTAAATCTTTACTATACAGATAAACCACACCAGTGTACTATTTAACCTATAAATATACAGATAAACCAGACCAGTCTACTATTTAACCTATAAATATACAGATAAACCACACCAGTCTACTATTTAACCTATAACTATACAGATAAACCAGACCAGTCTACTATTTAACCTACACAGATAAACCAGACCAGTCTACTATTTAGCCTACACAGATAAACCACACCAGTCTACTATTTAACCTATAAATATACAGATTAACCAGACCAGTCTACTATTTAACCTATAACTATACAGATAAACCAGACCAGTCTACTATTTAACCTATAACTATACAGATAAACCAGACCAGTCTACTATCTAACCTATAAATATACAGATAAACCAGACCAGTCTACTATTTAACCTATACAGATAAACCAGACCAGTCTACTATTTAACCTATACAGATAAACCAGACCAGTCTACTATTTAACCTATAAATATACAGATAAACCAGACCAGTCTACTATTTAACCTATAACTATACAGATAAACCAGACCAGTCTACTATTTAACCTGTACAGATAAACCAGACCAGTCTACTATTTAACCTATAACTATACAGATAAACCAGACCAGTCTACTATTTAACCTGTACAGATAAACCAGACCAGTCTACTATCTAACCTATAAATATACAGATAAACCAGACCAGTCTACTATTTAACCTATACAGATAAACCAGACCAGTCTACTATTTAACCTATACAGATAAACCAGACCAGTCTACTATTTAACCTATACAGATAAACCAGACCAGTCTACTATTTAACCTATAACTATACAGATAAACCAGACCAGTCTACTATTTAACCTATAAATATACAGATAAACCAGACCAGTCTACTATTTAACCTATAAATATACAGATAAACCAGACCAGTCTACTATTTAACCTATACAGATAAACCACACCAGTCTACTATTTAACCTATAAATATACAGATAAACCAGACCAGTCTACTATTTAACCTATAACTATACAGATAAACCAGACCAGTCTACTATTTAACCTATAAATATACAGATAAACCAGACCAGTCTACCAGTCTATCTGACCTCTAGATGTTGTGTACACCTCCCCAAAGCAGCTTGTCAATGTTCTGACCCCTAGATGTTGTGTACACCTCCCCAAAGCAGCTTGTCAATGTTTTGCCCCCTAGATGTTGTGTACACCTCCCCAAAGCAGCTTGTCAATGTTCTGACCCCTAGATGTGGTGTACACCTCCCCAAAGCAGCTTGTCAATGTTCTGACCCCTAGATGTGGTGTACACCTCCCCAAAGCAGCTTGTCAATGTTCTGACCCCTAGATGTTGTGTACACCTCCCCAGAGCAGCTTGTCAATGTTTTGACCCCTAGATGGTGTGTACACCTCCCCAAAGCAGCTTGTCAATGTTCTGACCCCTAGATGTGGTGTACACCTCCCCAAAGCAGCTTGTCAATGTCTAAATGTATGTTGTTGATTTTTTTAACTGTATAGCTTTGTGTTTTATATTGTTAATGTGTCTGAAAACCCTTTGTATGCTGCTATTTTGGTCAGGTCTGTCTTGTACAAGAGATATTTAATCTCAATAAGACTAACCTGGTCAAATAAAATATAGTGTGAATCCTGTACTTACGCCTTCTTGATGTCCTCCGGAGAGGCGCTTCGTGACACTCCCAGTACATTATAATAATCCACCATCTCTTCTTCACTCACCCCCACTGCAACTGTTGACGACGACAACAACAACAACGTCATCAGAGTAGAATACACTCGAGTAGTTTCTCATAGACATCAAGTGGTCTGTGAACGAATCTGTTTAGACCCTTTATTGTAACTGTAGGACCCATCTGACCTCATCTAGAGGGCGGCAGGTATCCTAGTGGTTAGAGCGTTGGACTTGTAACCGAAAGGTTGCAAGATCGAATCCCTGAGCTGACGAGGTAAAAAATCTGTCGTTCTGCCCCTGAACAAGGCAGTTAACCCACTGTTCCTAGGCCGTCATTGTAAATAAGAATCTGTTCTTAACTGACCTGCCGAGTTAAATAAAGGAAATTATTATCTTGTTGTGGGGCAGATGAATAGCCTGCAAAGTTGTTAAAGGCACAATCTATAAGATTCCCTGCTGTTCAATGGTCATGTAAACACTCATTGAGTGTTGAAAAGCAACATGCAGTTAGGTAGCCTAGCGGTTAGAGCGTTGGGTCAGTAACCCGAAAGGATGCTGGATCGAATCCCTGATCTGACGAGGTAAAAAAAAAAATATATATTTTTATCCCTGAACAAGGCAGGATGTCGTTGTAAAATAAGAATTTGTTCTTAACTGACTTTAAATAAAGGTTAGAAAAATATGTTTTAGTCCTTAGTACAACATATTTTAAAGGTACACATGGTTTGTTTACAAAGACTAAAACGATGACAAATGAACCAGGAAGTAATACAACCTATAATAACCGTCATCTGAGGTTGTATTACTTCCTGGTTCATTTGTCATCATTTTAGTCTTTGTAAACAAACCATGTGTACCTTTAAAATATGTTACATATCCCCAGTCCCCCTCCTTCTGTTTATCCTACCAAAAAACCCACTGTCATGGTCACGCTGTTGAAATGAAAAAAATTGGCCCTTTTAACAAGTGGACTATTTGACTTGTGAGCTCATTGATAACAACAATTAATGACTGGTGTGATATCCTTGATTCATTTTTTCTATTCATAATGGGGGTCATTCTGTAGTCTGAGTCAATCTATCCAAGACCAGCAGAATAAACCGCTGACGGTGGGGTCTATAACGGTAAACAAATGACTGTCTTGTTACCTTCCACGGGTATTTCATCTGATCTTTTCAGTTCCTTCTTTGCTGTAAGTGTGTGTCCCATTTCATCTCATCTTGTGACATACTAAAAAGCTTAAGATTATAATAGGATAACTTATTAAAGGAGCAATCTGTGAGAATTATTACTGTTCAATGGTATTTTCTTTTACATTTTTTGTAATGCCTTATGAGTTTACTGGGCCACTAGTCTAGTTGTATTACTGTATTAATACACTGTCAGTGGGCCACTAGTCTAGTTGTATTACTGTATTAATACACTGTTACTGGGCCACTAGTCTAGTTGTATTACTGTATTAATACACTGTCAGTGGGCCACTAGTCTAGTTGTATTACTGTATTAATACACTGTTACTGGGCCACTAGTCTAGTTGTATTACTGTATTAATACACTGTTACTGGGCCACTAGTCTAGTTGTATTACTGTATTAATACACTGTTACTGGGCCACTAGTCTAGTTGTATTACTGTATTAATACACTGTTACTGGGCCACTAGTCTAGTTGTATTACTGTATTAATACACTGTTACTGGGCCACTAGTCTAGTTGTATTACTGTATTAATACACTGTCAGTGGGCCACTAGTCTAGTTGTATTACTGTATTAATACACTGTCAGTGGGCCACTAGTCTAGTTGTATTACTGTATTAATACACTGTTACTGGGCCACTAGTCTAGTTGTATTACTGTATTAATACACTGTCAGTGGGCCACTAGTCTAGTTGTATTACTGTATTAATACACTGTCAGTGGGCCACTAGTCTAGTTGTATTACTGTATTAATACACTGTTACTGGGCCACTAGTCTAGTTGTATTACTGTATTAATACACTGTTACTGGGCCACTAGTCTGGTTGTATTACTGTATTAATACACTGTTACTGGGCCACTAGTCTAGTTGTATTACTGTATTAATACACTGTTAGTGGGCCACTAGTCTGGTTGTATTACTGTATTAATACACTGTTACTGGGCCACTAGTCTAGTTGTATTACTGTATTAATACACTGTTACTGGGCCACTAGTCTAGTTGTATTACTGTATTAATACACTGTTACTGGGCCACTAGTCTAGTTGTATTACTGTATTAATACACTGTTAGTGGGCCACTAGTCTAGTTGTATTACTGTATTAATACACTGTTACTGGGCCACTAGTCTAGTTGTATTACTGTATTAATACACTGTTACTGGGCCACTAGTCTAGTTGTATTACTGTATTAATACACTGTTACTGGGCCACTAGTCTAGTTGTATTACTGTATTAATACACTGTCAGTGGGCCACTAGTCTAGTTGTATTACTGTATTAATACACTGTTACTGGGCCACTAGTCTAGTTGTATTACTGTATTAATACACTGTCAGTGGGCCACTAGTCTAGTTGTATTACTGTATTAATACACTGTCAGTGGGCCACTAGTCTAGTTGTATTACTGTATTAATACACTGTTACTGGGCCACTAGTCTAGTTGTATTACTGTATTAACACACTGTTACTGGGCCACTAGTCTAGTTGTATTACTGTATTAATACACTGTTACTGGGCCACTAGTCTGGTTGTATTACTGTATTAATACACTGTTACTGGGCCACTAGTCTAGTTGTATTACTGTATTAATACACTGTTAGTGGGCCACTAGTCTAGTTGTATTACTGTATTAATACACTGTTACTGGGCCACTAGTCTAGTTGTATTACTGTATTAATACACTGTTACTGGGCCACTAGTCTAGTTGTATTACTGTATTAATACACTGTTACTGGGCCACTAGTCTAGTTGTATTACTGTATTAATACACTGTTACTGGGCCACTAGTCTAGTTGTATTACTGTATTAATACACTGTTACTGGGCCACTAGTCTAGTTGTATTACTGTATTAATACACTGTTACTGGGCCACTAGTCTAGTTGTATTACTGTATTAATACACTGTTAGTGGGCCACTAGTCTAGTTGTATTACTGTATTAATACACTGTTACTGGGCCACTAGTCTAGTTGTATTACTGTATTAATACACTGTTACTGGGCCACTAGTCTAGTTGTATTACTGTATTAATACACTGTTACTGGGCCACTAGTCTAGTTGTATTACTGTATTAATACACTGTCAGTGGGCCACTAGTCTAGTTGTATTACTGTATTAATACACTGTTACTGGGCCACTAGTCTAGTTGTATTACTGTATTAATACACTGTCAGTGGGCCACTAGTCTAGTTGTATTACTGTATTAATACACTGTCAGTGGGCCACTAGTCTAGTTGTATTACTGTATTAATACACTGTTACTGGGCCACTAGTCTAGTTGTATTACTGTATTAACACACTGTTACTGGGCCACTAGTCTAGTTGTATTACTGTATTAATACACTGTTACTGGGCCACTAGTCTGGTTGTATTACTGTATTAATACACTGTTACTGGGCCACTAGTCTAGTTGTATTACTGTATTAATACACTGTTAATGGGCCACTAGTCTAGTTGTATTACTGTATTAATACACTGTTACTGGGCCACTAGTCTAGTTGTATTACTGTATTAATACACTGTTACTGGGCCACTAGTCTAGTTGTATTACTGTATTAATACACTGTTACTGGGCCACTAGTCTAGTTGTATTACTGTATTAATACACTGTTACTGGGCCACTAGTCTAGTTGTATTACTGTATTAATACACTGTTAGTGGGCCACTAGTCTAGTTGTATTACTGTATTAATACACTGTTACTGGGCCACTAGTCTAGTTGTATTACTGTATTAATACACTGTTAGTGGGCCACTAGTCTAGTTGTATTACTGTATTAATACACTGTTACTGGGCCACTAGTCTAGTTGTATTACTGTATTAATACACTGTTACTGGGCCACTAGTCTAGTTGTATTACTGTATTAATACACTGTTACTGGGCCACTAGTCTAGTTGTATTACTGTATTAATACACTGTTACTGGGCCACTAGTCTAGTTGTATTACTGTATTAATACACTATTACTGGGCCACTAGTCTAGTTGTATTACTGTATTAATACACTGTTACTGGGCCACTAGTCTAGTTGTATTACTGTATTAATACACTGTTACTGGGCCACTAGTCTAGTTGTATTACTGTATTAATACACTGTTACTGGGCCACTAGTCTAGTTGTATTACTGTATTAATACACTGTTACTGGGCCACTAGTCTGGTTGTATTACTGTATTAATACACTATTACTGGGCCACTAGTCTAGTTGTATTACTGTATTAATACACTGTTACTGGGCCACTAGTCTAGTTGTATTACTGTATTAATACACTGTTACTGGGCCACTAGTCTAGTTGTATTACTGTATTAATACACTGTTACTGGGCCACTAGTCTAGTTGTATTATTGTATTAATACACTGTTACTGGGCCACTAGTCTAGTTGTATTGCTGTATTAAAGCACTGTTAATGTTTCCTTATTTTATTTAACCTTAATTTATCTTTTGCCTTCAAATGGTGGGATATGACGCATGGGCTCATGCATCTACAATGACTAATGATATCATTCGGAGTGGACCGTTATGTCGCCCAATCTTTCCAGCACCAACAGAATAAACCGCTGACAGTTGGGCCTGTGAGGTAAACTAATGACAGTGACAATCCACGGGTATTCCCCCTGAGGTTGGCAATGTGCCTCTGAGTTCTCTGGAAGCCCGACACAATATTATTTGGTTATTTCCAGCTCCTCCCGAGAGAGACCTGACATATGACAGCTGCCACCAACACACACACACACATACACACATGCTTCAGGCCGCCGGGTGTGAGATTTAAATGGTATGTTACACTTGAAAATTGGAGCGTTTCAGACTAGACAAATGTTTCAATTTTAAGACGTGGACACATTGTAACTAAATATTGCCTAATATGTTAAGCGTGTAGGGAACCGAACATTGGAATGGCGATGTATATGGTTTGGACCGAGCTGAAAGAGAAAGACAACTGGTAGGCTACATAACTTGACAGAAAGTCCACACGCAACAAAAAAAACAATAAGCCTACGCATGAAAGGATAATGAATATGGATAGCCTACTGTACCTTTTTAGGAGTACCAGCAACTGCTTTCGGTGTCTCAATTTCTCTTAAAAATTTGAAATTAATTATTACGGAAAGCTTCTGGAATGCGCTTCGAGACAGGCGAACAGAGGTGGGTCCAACTGTCCACGGAAGAATTATACAGTAATTTCAGAATGTCTAAAGGCTACTATAGTGAATTCCCACGATATGAGTTGCCCGTATTCCTCTGTGGCCTGGCCCGCACCATAACGCCGCAGTCCCCCTGCCTCGACACCTCACACGTCTCTTGGTATATCTCCACATGACCACGTCACAATCAGCTGAGCGCCGACAGAGAGGAAAATAGAACGTCTAGAACATGCCAGTGTTTTACCACTACACTTATCCCCGCCCTGTCTGCTACTTGCATTGGGATAAATGTAGGTCTACAAATTACTTTGATGATAGCAATTACTAGTAAAAAAAAAAATAATAAATATCGGCATTTAGGCAACTAACCCAACTCAAGGGAACATAACTAAACGTAATCCCTTATACCAGAGTGAACTGAATTAGACACAGTACCAAACATTTTAATTTGACAGCTATATACCTCCATGATTTATTATACAAAAATGCTTCGTGTAAGGATTTAATTAAGCATAATTCCTACAAATTTTGATTTGACAGTAATGCTAAAAGTAAACAACAGTTCAAGAGCCATTTCCACACAGGCTGTTGATAGTAGACTCAAAGTCCTTCAGTGTTGACTGCTGCCATCTAGTGGCTGGATGAAGAAATGGCAGAAGGACAGTTTATGGATCTGGACATGGTCATTTGTAACTGTAACAAGGCCCATTTTATAAGAACACTTATGTAAATATGCAGAGCAGTATCAAAACACAGCTTAAACATTTCATATTGAAATTATTCTACTCTTCTTCTTCATAGTGAACATGTATTAAACACTGTGTAAGTAGCCAACATAGTGTGCTTTTTTTTTTTAAAGAATCCTTAAATTAAACATTTATGTCGCTTTTCCATCTGAATCTGTGTGTGGAGTGACATTATAGAATTCATAGTTGTACTAACATCTCTGGGTGTGACTTATACTGTATCCCTTCTAGGCCTGAACTACTCTACCAGACATCAAACCTGCCCAAAGGGAGAGAGGCGGGAGAACGGCTCTTCCGTTTGAGCCAGGGGACGAGGAACGCCCAGGAATTCGCCCTGGAATTCCGGACCTTGGCAGGCTGGAACGACAGGGCCCTCATCGACCACTATCGGTGGTAACAGAGCGTTAGCCCTTAGTTTAGGGATCCCCATTATTCCTGTAGTTAGACCTTTCCCGGTTCACACTCTGGATAGTCGACCATTAGGGTCGGGGCTAATCAGGGAAGCCACCATCTCCCTGGCCATGGAGACGCAGGGAGGTCACGAGGAGAAAATCAGTCTCTTCCTCATTGACTCTCCTGCGTTTCCCGTGGTACTAGGCCTTCCCTGGTTAGCTCATCATAACCCCACTATTTCCTGGCAACAGAGGGCTCTCACGGGGTGGTCGCGAGAGTGCTGGGGTAGGTGTGTAGGGGTTTCCGTTGGTGCTACCACGGTGGAAAGTCCAGACCAGGTCTCCACCATGCGCATCCCCCCAGAATATACTGATTTGGCTCTCGCCTTCTGTAAAAAGAAGGCGACTCAATTACCACCTCATCGACGGGGGGATTGTGCGATAAATCTCCTGGCAGATGCTGCGCTTCCCAGGAGTCACGTGTATCCCCTGTCGCAAGCGGAGACGGTGGCTATGGAGACATATGTCTCTGAATCCCTGCGTCAGGGGTACATTCGGTTCTCCATTTCACCCGCCTCCTCGAGTTTCTTTTTTGTGACGAAGAAGGATGGAGGTCTACGCCCGTGTATTGACAATAGAGGTCTCAATCAAATCACGGTGAGGCACAGTTACCCGCTACCTCTTATCGCCACGGCGATTGAGTAAATGCATTGGGCGAGCTTCTTCACGAAACTGGATCTTCGGAGTGCATATAACCTGGTGCGTATCCGGGAGGGAGACGAGTGGAAGACAGCGTTTAGTACCACTTCAGGGCATTATGAGTACCTCGTCATGCCGTACGGGTTGATGAATTCTCCATCAGTTTTCCAATCCTTTGTAGATGAGATCTTCAGGGACCTGCACGGGCAGGGTGTAGTGGTGTATATAGATGATATTCTGATATACTCCGCTACACGCCCCGAGCATGTCTCCCTGGTGCGCAGGGTACTTGGTCGACTGTTGGAGCATGACCTGTACGTCAAGGCTGAGAAATGCCTGGTCTTTCAGCAAGTCGTCTCCTTCCTAGGGTATCGCATTTCCACATCAGGGGTGGAGATGGAGAGTGACCGCATTGCAGCCGTGCGTAATTGGCCGACTCCCACCACGGTAAAGGAGGTGCTTTTAGGGTTTGCCAATTACTACCGGAGATTTATCCGGGGGTTTTGGCCAGGTGGCTGTTCCCATTACCTCACTGGTGAAGGGGGGTCCCGTACGGTTGCAGTAGTCGGCTGAGGCGGACAGAGCTTTTCGGCTCCCGTGCTAGCCCATCAGGATCCCTCTTTGGCGTTCATAGTGGAGGTGGACGCGTCCGAGGCTGGGATAGGAGCCGTGCTCTCACAGCGCTCGGGTACGCCACCAAAACTCCGCCCCTGTGCTTTCTTCTCGAAGAAGCTCAGCCCAGCGGAGCGTAACTATGATGTGGGGGACCGGGAGCTGTTGGCTGTGGTTAAACCGTTGAAGGCGTGGAGAGATTGGCTTGAGGGGGCTAAACACCCTTTCCTCATCTGGACTGACCACCGCAACCTGGAGTACATCCGGGGAGCAAGGAGAGTGAATCCTCGTCAGGCAAGGTGGGCCATGTTCTTTACCCGTTTTGTGTTTACCCTGTCCTACAGACCAGGTTCCCAGAATATGAAGGCAGACTGTCCCGGCTGTATGACACAGAGGAGTGGTCCATGGATCAGACTCCCATACTCCCGGCCTCCTGCCTGGTAGCGCCGGTCATGTGGGAGCTGGATGCGGACATTGAGCAGGCGTTGCGTACAGAGCCCGCTCCCCTCCAGTGTCCGGTCGGGCGTATGTACGTTCCGGTTTGCTGTCCGTGACCAGTTGATCTATTGGGCCCACACGTCACCCTCCTCTGGTCATCCGGGGATGGGTCGGACGGTGCGCTGTCTGACTGGGAAGTACTGGTGGCCCACCTTGGCTAAGAACGTGAGGGTCTATGTTTCCTCCTGCTCGGTGTGTGCCCAGTGTAAGGCTCCGAGACACCTGCCCAGAGGTAAGCTACACCCCTTACCCGTTCCACAACGACCTTGGTCGCACCTGTCTGTGGATTTTTTAACTGATCTACCTCTTTCACAGGGAAACATTACGATCCTGGTCGTTGTGGATCGTTTCTCTAAGTCCTGTCATCTCCTCCCTCTGCCCGGTCTCCCTACGGCCCTACAGACTGCGGAGGCCCTGTTTACTCACGTCTTCCGGCACTACGGGGTGCCTGAGGATATAGTTCACGTCGAGAGTCTGGAAGGCGTTCATGGAACGTCTGGGGGTCTCGATCAGCCTTACCTCGGGTTTTCACCCCGAGAGTAACGGGCAGGTAGAGAGGGTCAACCAGGATGTGGGCAGGTTTCTGCGGTCCTATTGCTAGGACCGGCCCCCTTTGTCATCGAGGGGGCCCCGGCGTACTCCGTTCGTTCCATCCTGGATTCGAGGCGTTGGGCAGGAGGCCTTCAGTACCTCGTGGAGTGGGAGGGGTAAGGTCCGGAGGAGAGGTGCTGGGTCCCGGTTGCGGATGTTTTGGACCCCGAACTGCTACGGGAGTTTCACCGTCGCCGGCCGGATCGCCCTGCGCCTCGCCCTCCGGGTCGTCCCCGAGGCCGGTGTCGGCACGCCTCTGGAGCCGCGCGTCAATGTGTTGCTGTCATGTTAAGTGTAGGCCTCCAACAGTGTTGGAATGGGGGGGGGTACTGTCACGACTTCCGCCGAAGTCGTCTCCTCTCCTTGTTCAGGCGGCGTTCGGCGATCGACGTCAACGGATTTCTAGCCATCGCCGCTCCATTTCTCATATGTCCATTTGTTTTGTCTTGTTCCATACACACCTGGTTTTCATTCCCCGATCAATCTACATGTATTTAGTCCTCTGTTCCCCATCACGTCTTTGTGTGTAATTGTTTATTGTTACGTGGGATATTTGTCAGGCGCTGCACTTTTGTTATTAGACCGTGTTTTGGCACTAGTATGTTTTATGTGCTGTCGTTGTTGCCCGGTATTAAAGTGCGCCTGTTTATTATACTCCGCTCTCCTGCACTTGACTTCGCCTCCCATATACACGCATAACACAGACATAAAGCCAGTTCTACTCTAGTAGACTTCAAACCTGTTCTAGTCTAGCAGACAATGACATAAAACAATGTTCTTTGAAGCTGCAGCCTGCACTTATCAAAGCATGAGTTCTTACGAGCTGCTTATTTGAAAGTCATAATAATCATCTTTGAGACTAAAAATAACCACATACAGATGAGTTGGTTTATGATGCGTTTATTGAGAACCCTGACACAATATGACAAGATGTAGCAGAGACTGTTAACACTGCATTGGGGAATGTGTTGCTGTCATGTTAAGTGTAGGCCTCCAACAGTGTTGGAATGTAGGGTGACAAATGCCTAGTTTGTTTAACCATTTAATATTCCTCTCCCTCCTCATCCTCTTCTCCCACGCTGTCAGTGCCCACCTCTTCATAGTCCTTCTCCAGGGCTGCCATGTCTTCTCTGGCCTCAGAGAACTCTCCCTCCTCCATGCCCTCACCAACGTACCAGTGCACGAAGGCTCTCTTGGCATACATCAGGTCAAACTTGTGGTCCAAACGGGCCCAGGCCTCAGCGATAGCTGTGGTGTTACTCAGCATGCACACAGCCCTCTGGACCTTGGCCAGGTCTCCTCCAGGAACCGCCGTAGGGGGCTGGTAGTTGATACCCACCTTGAAGCCAGTGGGACACCAGTCCACAAACTGGATGGTGCGTTTGGTCTTTATGGCAGCGATGGCAGAGTTGACATCTTTGGGAACAACGTCACCACGGTACAGGAGACAGCAGGCCATGTATTTGCCGTGACGAGGATCACACTTCACCATCTGATTGGCTGGCTCGAAGCAGGCGTTTGTGATGTCAGCGACTGACAGCTGCTCATGATAGGCCTTCTCAGCTGAGATGACTGGGGCATAGGTAGCCAGAGGGAAGTGGATACGGGGGTAGGGCACCAAGTTGGTCTGGAACTCTGTCAGATCAACATTCAGGGCTCCATCGAATCGCAGGGAGGCAGTGATGGAGGAGACGATCTGGCCAATGAGCCTGTTGAGGTTGGTGTACGAGGGACGCTCAATATCGAGGTTCCTGCGGCAGATATCATAGATGGCCTCATTGTCCACCATGAAGGCACAGTCAGAGTGTTCCAGGGTGGTGTGAGTGGTCAGGATAGAGTTGTAGGGCTCCACCACAGCCGTGGACACCTGGGGAGCTGGGTAAACGGCGAACTCCAGCTTAGACTTCTTTCCGTAGTCCACAGACAGACGTTCCATCAGCAGGGAGGTGAAACCAGAACCGGTGCCTCCTCCAAAGCTGTGGAAGATGAGGAATCCCTGGAGTCCAGTACACTGGTCAGCCTGAATGGAGAAAAGGTACAATAACATTATTACATATGATGTTACGCCAGTAAGAATACAATGGAGAACCTGTTAGCATTTTCTACCTAGAACCATAAAAGGGTTTTTTGCTTGTCCGTTTAGAAGATCCCTTTAATGGTTCCAGGTAGAACCTTATTACCCTACAAATAACCTTTTTAGAACATGTTAAAACCCATCTAGAACCCTGTCTCTTTAGCAGACCCCTAGTTAGAACTCTATGTTATCGAGAATGATGACTCACCAGTTTGCGTGTCCTGTCCAGAACCAGGTCAATGATTTCTTTGCCAATGGTGTAGTGACCGCGGGCGTAGTTGTTGGCAGCATCTTCCTTACCCGTAATGAGCTGCTCAGGGTGGAACAGCTGGCGATAGGTACCTGTCCTCACCTCATCTGAAAGACAAAGGTATATTCCAAATGTCAGAATATTGCAAATATGAGAATATCCAAGTATTTGGAATATTCGGAAATCCTAATATCTGAATATTTCGAATATCTTTGGACAGAATATCAAAACAGCACATTCAAAGATGGGCTTTCTCTAGTATGTCTCATCTTACCGATGACAGTGGGCTCCAGATCAACAAAGATGGCACGGGGGACATGTTTTCCGGCTCCGGTCTCACTGAAGAAGGTGTTGAAGGAGTCGTCTCCACCTCCACAAGTCTTGTCACTGGGCATCTGTCCGTCTGGCTGGATCCCATGCTCCAGGCAGTACAGCTCCCAACAGGCGTTACCCATCTGGACTCCGGCTTGGCCCACATGCATAGAGATACACTCACGCTGAAAGAGAGAGGCGGCACAAGAGATCAACCACATGGAAACTTCAATCAAATCAGGTGTATACACATTTATGACAGTGAAGTGTTGGAGTGTTGAAGGAGTGGATTGATAAAATAAAAAGTTGAAAGCCATTTCAAACAGTCTTGATTTTATTGTATCGCTGCAAATACAATCATTAATATATTACTGTAAGATCCCTATTGAAAGTGAAAGTCAAATCTGAAGAATAAATAATTAAATAAATACAGGAGGGATATGGTCACCCATTAAGAAAAATTCAATTTATGCCAAGTCATTGGCTACACTAGGCTATCCCGGTTGGATTCGGCTAAAAAGTGTGACCACCATCTTGACTATATGGCACTAATAGAGAATAGTAATGGCGTCTTTTTGTAGCCATTAACAGAGACTAACTCCACTATGGCTCATTGGCCAAAAGCCCTATGAGCAAATTAATGTGTTGTTTTTTCTAAAAAAAATAGAAAATGCTGAAAATAAGGTCTGAGGTTAACACAGGCTTAGGAGATGTTATACAAATAATAATCACTTTTTGAAGGATTTATGTAATTCAAACAAGCACATAAAGGCTTCATAATTCATAAAGGTCATGTTAACTGACGTTAACAAAACCCTATTCATTACCCATTTATTTCCCACATAGGAATGTCCAACGTCATTTTTTCAAATCCTCTATCTGCCATTTGACGAGTTACCGTTTTTATGACCCTGTCTCTTTAAGAGCAGAGGACCAGAGAGGATAAGGTGTTCCTTGTTACTGTGGGCCACTCCCCTTACTCCTCCCCTTACTCCTCCTCTCTCCTCTTTTTTTTCATTCCCTCCTCTCCTCCCTCTGTCCGGTCCAGCTGCAGTGTTACAGCAAGAGACATCTCTTACAAGATCCTAACAGAGAAAATGGCTACCATCCCAGACTGCTCCTCCCTGTTCTCCTTTGTACTCAATCATTCCATCCTTCTCTCACAATTGCAGAAATCTCATTAAAACATTTTTTTTTTTTTTATTATTACAGAAAAAGCATGTTTCTATCCGGAAGCTATTTGAGGATTTCTATCTAAACAGTGGATAGTCTATGATCAAGTAGAACAATGACTAATTACATAGACAGTTAAACACTCAAATCTGACTCACATTTGATGCATGGCTATCATTCTGTCAGATTTATTTTGCATAATATATATATTTTTTTTTACCTAAATTTACAATAAATCACATTTATCCCTGATCAGTAGTATAAATAATATCTGAAATCTACATATAAAAAAAGAGAGGACAATGCAGAGAATCATATGATCTTTATGTAACAGAATAACCACCAGCCTCCATCTGCTTTCCCTTCAGAAAGAAAGAATGATGTCAGCTGTTAGCACTCACCATTTTGTCTAGTTTTCTTTTCCTTCACAGGCTGACGTCGAGGATTCAGAAGAGAAGGCAGAACTGTCGGAGGAAAGCAAGAGGTGGGGTTTTTATATGCCGGGAAGCAGACAGACAGGCAGGCAGGAAGCTACAGCAGAGTCTGGTTGGCTGGGGACACCGTTGGTATGAAAAGAACAAGTCCCTCCTCCTTCACACAGACAGAGGCTGACTAGGCTGACTTTCTCTATGCAGAGAAGAATTATGGGTATTGAGCTGTGAGACAGTCCGCTTCCTGGCAGGGAAGACTACTGTGTGTTGAACTGTGAGATAGCACTGAGCTTCCTGGACAGAGTTAGTTGCATAGAAATATCTAGTAAAAAAAAATATATATACATAAATATATTTGCATATCGTATGTGTATGGATGTTTTCACACCAATCAAATCCTTTATTGTAATTTGACATTGTGGTAATATTACAGGAGGTACTACATAGGGTGTGGTCTGTGAAGCTTTTGACACAGCCTGCCTGTCAAACACAGTTCACTTGACTGTTTCAACAACCAAAATACAGTACACGTTAAACTGAATAACAGTTCTCTTTCTCATTGCCAAAATTAAATTGTATAGCAGACAGGGTTTTATAACAGCAGCTTTCTATGTAAACAAGAAGATGCCGTTGGCTTCCTCATTGTAAATGATAACCAAATCATAACCAAATTAGTTTTTGTGGGATAACCCTCAAATGGTTATAGTCAGGGATCGGTTTAATTTATTGAAGATAAAAATAAATAAAAAATGTTGACAGATAACAATTGGTCTATTGTTCTGACATAGGTGAGGCTGTGGTAGAACGGGGTGATACAGACAACACTAGTCATTCCCTGCTCTAGCTCTCATGAAGTCAGAGACAGCTGGATGGTATGGAGAGCCTACACAAGGAGGAGAGGAGAGGAGAGGAGAGGAGAGGAGAGGAGAGGAGAGGAGAGGAGAGGAGAGGAGAGGAGAGGAGAGGAGAGGAGAGGAGAGGGTGGTGTAAGGGAGAGGGGAGAGGAGGGGTGAGGGGAGAGGAAGGGAGGGGGGAGAGGAGAGGGTGGTGTAGGGGAGGGGGGAGGGGAGGGGAGAGGAGAAGATGGGGAGGGGAGAGGGATGGGTGAGGGGGATGTGTAGGGGAGAGGGAGAGACCTGGTAGACGGCCTGGCGTCCTGGTGGAGACCTGGTAGACGTCCTGGTGGAGACCTGGTAGACGGCCTGGCGTCCTGGTGGAGACCAGGTAGAAGGCCTGGCGTCCTGGTGGAGACCCAGTAGACGGCCTGGCGTCCTGGTGGAGACCCGGTAGACGGCCTGGCGTCCTGGTGGAGACCCGGTAGAAGGCCTGGCGTCCTGGTGGAGACCTGGTAGACGGCCTGGCGTCCTGGTGGCGACCAGGTAGACGGCCTGGCATCCTGGTGGAGACCTGGTAGACGGCCTGGCGTCCTGGTGGAGACCAGGTAGACGGCCTGGCGTCCTGGTGGAGACCTGGTAGACGGCCTGGCGTCCTGGTGGAGACCTGGTAGACGGCCTGGCGTCCTGGTGGAGACCAGGTAGACGGCCTGGCGTCCTGGTGGAGACCCGGTAGACGGCCTGGCGTCCTGGTGGAGACCCGGTAGACGGCCTGGCGTCCTGGTGGAGACCCGGTAGACGGCCTGGCGTCCTGGTGGAGACCCGGTAGACGGCCTGGCGTCCTGGTGGAGACCCGGTAGACGGCCTGGCGTCCTGGTGGAGACCAGGTAGACGGCCTGGCGTCCTGGTGGAGACCCGGTAGACGGCCTGGCGTCCTGGTGGAGACTTGGTAGACGGCCTGGCGTCCTGGTGGAGACCCGGTAGACGGCCTGGCGTCCTGGTGGAGACCCGGTAGACGGCCTGGCGTCCTGGTGGAGACCTGGTAGACGGCCTGGCGTCCTGGTGGAGACCTGGTAGACGGCCTGGCATCCTGGTGGAGACCTGGTAGACGGCCTGGCGTCCTGGTGGAGACCCGGTAGACGGCCTGGCGTCCTGGTGGAGACCCGGTAGACGGCCTGGCGTCCTGGTGGAGACCCGGTAGACGGCCTGGCGTCCTGGTGGAGACCTGGTAGACGGCCTGGCGTCCTGGTGGAGACGCGGTCCAAGGCCTAGATCTATGAACATAGCACAAAGGGGGTGTGCCTCTTCATAAACAACAACTGGTGTGCTGCTTGCAGTCTAAAGGAAATCTTAAGCTTTTGCTCGCCTGATATAGAATACCTCATGGTAAGCTGCAGATCTTTTTATCTCTCAAGACAGTTCTCATCCCTAATTATCCCGGCTGTATCCATCCCACCACAAGCCAACACCACTTTGACACTTAACGAACTCTAATGGGGCCATAAACATCCATCATCTACATCCATCATCTACATCCATCTCCTACATCCATCTCCTACATCCATCTCCTACATCCATCATCTACATCCATCATCTACATCCTACATCCATCATCTACATCCATCATCTACATCCATCATCTACATCCATCTCCTACATCCATCATCTACATCCATCATCTACATCCATCATCTACATCCATCTCCTACATCCATCTCCTACATCCATCTCCTACATCCATCATCTACATCCATCATCTACATCCATCTCCTACATCCATCATCTACATCCATCATCTACATCCATCATCTACATCCTACATCCATCATCTACATCTACATCCATCATCTACATCCATCTCCTACATCCATCATCTACATCCATCATCTACATCCATCATCTACATCCTACATCCATCATCTACATCTATGATCCATCATCTACATCCATCATCTACAGCCATCATCTACATCCATCATCTACATCCATCTCCTACATCCTACATCCATCATCAACATCCATCATTTACATCCATCAACTACATCCATCATCTACATCCATCCTCTACATCCATCAACTACATCCATCATCTACATCCTACATTATCATCTACATCCTACATCATCTACATCTACATCCATCACCTGAATCCTACATCCATCATCTACATCCTACATCCTACATCCTACATCCATCAACTACATCCATCATCTACATCCTACATTATCATCTACATCCTACATCATCTACATCTACATCCATCACCTGAATCCTACATCCATCATCTACATCCTACATCCTACATCCTACATCCATCATCTACATCCATCAACTACATCCTACATCATCATCTCCATCCTACATCCATCATCTCCATCCTACATCCACCAACTACATCCTACATCCATCATCTACATCCTACATTATCATCTACATCCTACATCATCTACATCTACATCCATCACCTGAATCCTACATCCATCATCTACATCCTACATCCTACATCCTACATCCATCATCTACATCCATCAACTACATCCTACATCATCATCTCCATCCTACATCCATCATCTCCATCCTACATCCACCAACTACATCCTACATCCATCAACTACATTTTACATCCATCAGCTACATCCTACATCCATCAACTACATCCTACATCCATCAACTACATCCTACATCCATCAACTACATTCTACATCCATCAGCTACATCATACATTCATCATCTACATCTTACATCCATCAGCTACATTCTACATGATGGATGTAGGAGATGGATGTAGCTGATGGATGTAGATGATGGATGTAGAATGTAGATGATGGATGTAGATGATGGATGTAGATGATGGATGTAGATGATGGATGTAGATGATGGATGTAGATGATGGATGTAGGAGATGGATGTAGAGGATGGATGTAGGATGTAGATGATGGCTGTAGATGATGATGTAGGATGTAGATGATGGATGTAGGATGTAGTTGATGGATGTAGGATGTAGCTGATGGATGTAGATGATGGATGTAGATGATGGATGTAGATGATGGATGTAGGAGATGGATGTAGCTGATGGATGTAGGATGTAGATGATGGCTGTAGATGATGATGTAGGATGTAGATGATGGATGTAGGATGTAGTTGATGGATGTAGGATGTAGCTGATGGATGTAGATGATGGATGTAGATGATGGATGTAGATGATGGATGTAGGAGATGGATGTAGATGATGATGTAGGATGTAGATGATGGATGTAGGATGTAGTTGATGGATGTAGGATGTAGTTGATGGATGTAGGATGTAGTTGATGGATGTAGGATGTAGCTGATGGATGTAAAATGTAGTTGATGGATGTAGGATGTAGCTGATGGATGTAAAATGTAGTTGATGGATGTAGGATGTAGTTGGTGGATGTAAAATGTAGTTGATGGATGTAGGATGTAGCTGATGGATGTAAAATGTAGTTGATGGATGTAGGATGTAGTTGGTGGATGTAGGATGTAGGTGATGGGTGTAGGATGGAGATGATGATGTAGGATGTAGTTGATGGATGTAGATGATGGATGTAGGATGTAGGATGTAGGATGTAGATGATGGATGTAGGATTCAGGTGATGGATGTAGATGTAGATGATGTAGGATGTAGATGATAATGTAGGATGTAGATGATGGATGTAGTTGATGGATATAGAGGATGGATGTAGATGATGGATGTAGTTGATGGATGTAGGAGATGGATGTAGATGATGGATGTAGATGATGGATGTAGATGATGGATGTAGATGATGGATGTAGATGATGGATGTTGATGATGGATGTAGTTGATGGATGTAGGAGATGGATGTAGATGATGGATGTAGATGATGGATGTAGGTGATGGATGTAGATGATGGATGTAGATGATGGATGTAGAATGTAGATGATGGATGTAGATGATGGATGTAGATGATGGATCATAGATGTAGGATGTAAAAAATGGATGTAGGGCTGGTTTTATGAGAATTAACAATATAAGGATTACATATCAGTCCAACACATAAGGATAATATAAAGAATGACTCGACCAAATAGGATGCCAGGTTATAGCTAAACTAATGACTAACAAACTAAGCAGTATAGACAAACACTTGGCAAACAAAGGACATCATTATTAAACCAACTATTTGGATATAAAGGAAAGATAACCACTTACTTGTTCGAATAACACATCCAAGTGAACAACAAGGTTGAAGGACTATAAATTGCATATCAATCATTCTACTAACACTACACGTTTTATACTAGGCATGCTTCCATGGGGTGGGGTTACAGCAGTTCTGCATGGAAGAGTGGGCCAAAATGTGACGTGAGAGACTGATCAACAACTACAGGAAGCGTCTGGTTGGAGTCATTGCTGCTAAAGGTGGTACAACCAGTTATTGAGTGTAAAGGGGGAAATTACTTTTCACACAGAGGATTTGGGTGTTGCGTAACTTTGTTTATGAAATAAATGTAATTGTTGTGTCCTTTGTTCACTCAGGTTCCCATGATCTAATCTTAGGTATTGGATAATACGGGATCGGTATCCCCAAAGCGGGACGGTTGAGCTAACGTGATTAGCACAACGTTGTAAGTGACATGGAACATTTCCCAGGACATGGACATGTCTTATATGGGCAGAAAGCTTAAATTCTTGTTAATCTAACTGCGCTGTCCAATTTACAGTAGCTTTTACAGTGAAAGAGTACCATGCTATTGAGGAGAGTGCACAACAACAAAACACTTTTATCACAGCAACTGGTTTGATACATTCACCTCTGAAGGTAAATAATGTACTTACATTCAGTCATCTGGCTCTGATTTGTCATCCTGAGGGTCCCAGAGATAAAATATAGCATAGTTTTGTTTGTTAAAATCCATTTTTGAACCCCTGCTGTGTCTGGTCATCCCATCTAGATGTGTGAAGGTTAGTGTATTTTCTGTAGGGAAGCTAATTATCCATAATTTAGGACATTCCTGGAAGTGTGTAAGCTTACATTATTCATTATCATTTCATTTTTATATGTTCTCTATAGTTATGTACTTGAAAATGTATCAATTGACCAATTCAACACATTTGTGCAGACATGAGACAACATTTTGAACAGTAATGCAATGGTTAATTGGATCAGTCTAAAACTTTGCACATACACTAAAATCTAAATTGCGCCTAGACTACTAAGGGATATAATGGTCCTTTCTCTTGCATTTCAAGATGACAGAACAAAAACATTTTTGGAAAACAAATGTTTTTTTCTTTTTATTATCTTTTACCAGATCTATATTGTTATTTTCTCCTACATCAATTTCACAATTCCACAAACTTCAAAGTGTTTCCTTTCAAATGGTATCAAGAATATGCAAATCCTTGCTTCAAGTCCTGAGCCACAGGCAGTTAGATTTGGGTATGACATTTTAGGATAAAATTGAAAAAAAGAGGTTTTACTGAATGACAACAGAGGCAATATGGAATTTCATTGAATAGTTTGGGGTAGGCCTCGTCTCCAAGGAATGCTCCTCAGAGCCAGATGCTGATGACAGGTTGCCTTATCACATGGATCATTGAGCTATTTGACTGGCATATAACAAGAAAAGATTAAGATGGGCAAAAGAACACAGACACTGGACAGAGGAACTCTGCCTAGAAGGCCAGCATCCCGGAGTCACCTCTTCACTGTTGACGTTGAGACTTCTGTTTTGCGGGTAGTATTTAATGAAGCTGCAAGTAACTCATGGAGCTGCTAGAAGGCCTGTAACTCATGGAGCTGCTAGAAGGTCTGTAACTCATGGAGCTGCTAGAAGGCCTGTAACTCATGGAGCTGCTAGAAGGCCTATAACTCATGGAGCTGCTAGAAGGTCTATAACTCATGGAGCTGCTAGAAGGTCTATAACTCATGGAGCTGCTAGAAGGCCTGTAACTCATGGAGCTGCTAGAAGGTCTGTAACTCATGGAGCTGCTAGAAGGTCTGTAACTCATGGAGCTGCTAGAAGGCCTGTAACTCATGGAGCTGCTAGAAGGCCTGTAACTCATGGAGCTGCTAGAAGGCCTGTAACTCATGGAGCTGCTAGAAGGCCTGTAACTCATGGAGCTGCTAGAAGGTCTATAACTCATGGAGCTGCTAGAAGGCCTATAACTCATGGAGCTGCTAGAAGGCACATAAATCACCATAGCTATTTATACTGTATACTTAATTCTGATTCTGTTGATTACATCCAGCCAATTGGAAGTTGTTTTTTTTACCATGAATTGCACTAAATCCATTGACATCCTTTAGAACTGGAAACACCATGAAAGAAACCACTATGTATCAAACGCACACTGACTGAACGCCTGTTTTCAACACAACACTGCAGTGTATCACATTGAAGATATTTCTCTGGAGGCTGAATGAGTGGTCACTGAGTATCTGCAAAGTGTTTCAGAAGCAAGGTTATTCCGAACACACACACGCACACACACACACACACACACACACACACACACACACACACACACACACACACACACACACACACACACACACACACACACACACACACACACACACACACACACACACACACACACACACACACACACACACACACACACACACACACACACACACACACACACACATCCTCCCTGAACCCAACTCATTCTCCTGTTGTTCCGGGAACTAGTCCGATAAAGGAAATAGGGTCCCATTTCAGACTCAAATCACTGTCACCTGCCTCTTATAAAGCTACGCCAGCTCTCCTCTCTCTCTCTCACACACAATTTCTCTTCACAGCGAACCCTGATCATCGGCAAAGAGAAAATACTAAAACATGGTGAGATTGTGGTTGAAGGTCAAAAAAGGATTGTCCTCCACGATGAAATCGGAGGGAAAGGGGACTGTGGATCTGTCTCCCGTCCGTACTTTCCTTCGTATGTTATGTTCGTTGGTACGTTAGTCACAAGCGATATATCCAACAGGACTGGGCCTGATTTTGACTAAACTCGATTTGGACGAAAATCAGTTGAATGATGCCATAGAGATCCGGCATTTTTTTTTTTATTACACTGATTGGCCCAAAAGGGGGGCGCTATAGGAATCGACTGTACGCACGCTAGTCACATTTCAGACAACACTGTCAACAAATTATGACAATCTTTATATGGGACCCTTAGAACATGTTCAGTGTCTCAACACTGAGCAAAATCCTTGTCTATCCAAGATCAAACTACAGTGCCGTTACATGCATTGCCGCGAACAAGTTTTTGCCCCTGTTTCTAATGTTCTCTACTTTTTGCATATTTGTGATACTGTAATGTTGTCAGATCTTTAAGCCTGTACACCATTGCGTTTGTATTATTGTTGTTGTTTACCGCAGCGTTGGGCTCGTAAACAAGCATGCCTCGTGCTTCTACATCTGCATTGCTTGTTTTTTTTGGGGGGGGGGGTAGGCTGGGTTTCTGTATAAGCACTTTGTGACATCTGGTAATGTAAAAAGAGCTTTTTAAATCAATTTTATTGATGATTGGAAATTTGATGGCTTTCATGGTAAAGTCTAGAGCTGTTGTATTCGGCGCATGTGACAAATAAAATTAGATTTGATTTTGTTGTTTGAATCCCAGATTGTCCCTTTAAACCTGGTGTCGTACCTTTTCAGATAACATGGTACCTTTAAAACCTGGTGTCGTACCATTTCAGATAACATGGTGTCTTTACACCTGGTGTCGTACCTTTTCAGATAACATGGTACCTTTAAAACCTGGTGTCGTACCATTTCAGATAACATGGTACCTTTAAAACCTGGTGTCGTACCATTTCAGATAACATGGTGTCTTTAAACCTGGTGTCGTACCTTTTCAGATAACATGGTGCCTTTAAAACCTGGTGTCGTACCATTTCAGATAACATGGTGTCTTTACACCTGGTGTCGTACCTTTTCAGATAACATGGTACCTTTAAAACCTGGTGTCGTACCATTTCAGATAACATGGTGTCTTTACACCTGGTGTCGTACCTTTTCAGATAACATGGAGTCTTTAAACCTGGTGTCGTACCATTTCAGATAACATGGTGCATTTAAACCTGGTGTCGTACCTTTTCAGATAACATGGTGCCTTTACACCTGGTGTCGTACCATTTCAGATAACATGGCCTTTAAACCTGGTGTCGTACCATTTCAGATAACATGGTGCCTTTAAGCCTGGTGTCGTACCATTTCAGATAACATGATGCTGCTAAACCTGGTGTCGTACCATTTCAGATAACATGGTGCCTTTAAGCCTGGTGTCGTACCATTTCAGATAACATGGAGTCTTTAAACCTGGTCTCGTACCATTTCAGATAACATGGAGTCTTTAAACCTGGTGTCGTACCATTTCAGATAACATGGTGCCTTTAAGCCTGGTGTCGTACCATTTCAGATAACATGGAGTCTTTAAACCTGGTCTCGTACCATTTCAGATAACATGGAGCCTTTAAACCTGGTGTCGTACCATTTCAGATAACATGGTGCCTTTAAACCTGGTGTCGTACCATTTCAGATAACATGGAGTCTTTAAACCTGGTGTCGTACCATTTCAGATAACATGGAGTCTTTAAACCTGGTGTCGTACCATTTCAGATAACATGGAGTCTTTAAACCTGGTGTCATACCATTTCAGATAACATGGAGTCTTTAAACCTGGTGTCGTACCATTTCAGATAACATGGAGTCTTTAAACCTGGTGTCATACCATTTCAGATAACATGGTGCCTTTAAACCTGGTGTCATACCATTTCAGATAACATGGTGCCTTTAAACCTGGTGTCGTACCATTTGAGATAACATGGAGTCTTTAAACCTGGTGTCGTACCATTTCAGATAACATGGAGTCTTTAAACCTGGTGTCGTACTATTTCAGATAACATGGAGTCTTTAAAGCTGGTGTCATACCATTTCAGATAACATGGTTCAACTTCTATTAAGCATTCCCGAATGCTTCCAGAACTTACTAGAACGATCTCATTTATACAGGACAAAATTATTTTTGTACGTTTTTATGTCGTTTACATTTTTTACAGGAACTTCTATATAGACAGTTCCCAAAAATAAGCATTACCAAGTGTGAAGGGAGGCTTTCATCTCTATCTTAAGGGGGGGCTGAGAATGAGAGAGTAGGTGTGTGAATGTTTATTTATGTATTTATCCTTCATTCTACGGGCCAGTATGAGCATAGTCCATTTTCCATCAACTTAGTTATATGCATACTTGAATCATTTCACCATGATGTGTATTTGTATGAATGGGAGTTATATTATAATGTAATTATGTTAATTGTGTTATCATTTTGTTATTTCCTTGTTCCCTCTCTCTGATCACAGGTAATGAGTGTTTCCACCTCTCCTCCACTATCTCTGATCACAGGTAATGAGTGTTCCCTCTCTCCTCCACTATCTCTGATCACAGGTAATGAGTGTTCCCTCTCTCCTCTACTATCTCTGATCACAGGTAATGAGTGTTCCCTCTCTCCTCTACTATCTCTGATCACAGGTAATGAGTGTTCCCTCTCTCCTCCACTATCTCTGATCACAGGTAATGAGTGTTCCCTCTCTCCTCCACTATCTCTGATCACAGGTAATGAGTGTTCCCTCTCTCCTCCACTATCTCTGATCACAGGTAATGAGTGTTCCCTCTCTCCTCCACTATCTCTGATCACAGGTAATGAGTGTTCCCTCTCTCCTCCACTATCTCTGATCACAGGTAATGAGTGTTCCCTCTCCTCTACTATCTCTGATCACAGGTAATGAGTGTTCCCTCTCTCCTCTACTATCTCTGATCACAGGTAATGAGTGTTCCCTCTCTCCTCCACTATCTCTGATCACAGGTAATGAGTGTTCCCTCTCTCCTCCACTATCTCTGAACACAGGTAATGAGTGTTCCCTCTCTCCTCTACTATCTCTGATCACAGGTAATGAGTGTTCCCTCTCTCCTCCACTATCTCTGATCACAGGTAATGAGTGTTCCCTCTCTCCTCCACTATCTCTGATCACAGGTAATGAGTGTTCCCTCTCTCCTCCACTATCTCTGATCACAGGTAATGAGTGTTCCCTCTCTCCTCCACTATCTCTGATCACAGGTAATGAGTGTTTTCTCTCTCCTCTACTATCTCTGAACACAGGTAATGAGTGTTCCCTCTCTCCTCTACTATCTCTGATCACAGGTAATGAGTGTTCCCTCTCTCTCCTCCACTATCTCTGATCACAGGTAATGAGTGTTCCCTCTCTCTCCTCCACTATCTCTGATCACAGGTAATGAGTGTTCCCTCTCTCCTCCACTATCTCTGATCACAGGTAATGAGTGCCCCCTCTCTCCTCTACTATCTCTGATCACAGGTAATGAGTGTTCCACCTCTCCTCCACTATCTCTGATCACAGGTAATGAGTGTTCCCTCTCTCCTCCACTATCTCTGATCACAGGTAATGAGTGTTCCACCTCTCCTCCACTATCTCTGATCACAGGTAATGAGTGTTCCCTCTCTCCTCCACTATCTCTGATCACAGGTAATGAGTGTTCCACCTCTCCTCCACTATCTCTGATCACAGGTAATGAGTGTTCCCTCTCTCCTCCACTATCTCTGATCACAGGTAATGAGTGTTCCCTCTCTCCTCCACTATCTCTGATCACAGGTAATGAGTGTTCCCTCTCTCCTCCACTATCTCTGATCACAGGTAATGAGTGTTCCCTCTCTCCTCCACTATCTCTGATCACGGGTAATGAGTGTTCCCTCTCTCCTCCACTATCTCTGATCACAGGTAATGAGTGTTCCCTCTCTCCTCTACTATCTCTGATCACAGGTAATGAGTGTTCCCTCTCCTCCACTATCTCTGATCACAGGTAATGAGTGTTTTCTCTCTCCTCCACTATCTCTGATCACAGGTAATGAGTGTTCCCTCTCCTCCACTATCTCTGATCACAGGTAATGAGTGTTTTCTCTCTCCTCTACTATCTCTGATCACAGGTAATGAGTGTTTTCTCTCTCCTCCACTATCTCTGATCACAGGTAATGAGTGTTCCCTCTCTCCTCCACTATCTCTGATCACAGGTAATGAGTGTTTTCTCTCTCCTCCACTATCTCTGATCACAGGTAATGAGTGTTCCCTCTCTCCTCTACTATCTCTGATCACAGGTAATGAGTGTTTTCTCTCTCCTCCACTATCTCTGATCACAGGTAATGAGTGTTCCCTCTCTCCTCTACTATCTCTGATCACAGGTAATGAGTGTTCCCTCTCTCCTCTACTATCTCTGATCACAGGTAATGAGTGTTCCCTCTCTCCTCCACTATCTCTGATCACAGGTAATGAGTGTTCCCTCTCTCCTCCACTATCTCTGAACACAGGTAATGAGTGTTCCCTCTCTCCTCTACTATCTCTGATCACAGGTAATGAGTGTTCCCTCTCTCCTCTACTATCTCTGATCACAGGTAATGAGTGTTCCCTCTCTCCTCCACTATCTCTGATCACAGGTAATGAGTGTTCCCTCTCTCCTCCACTATCTCTGATCACAGGTAATGAGTGTTCCCTCTCTCCTCCACTATCTCTGATCACAGGTAATGAGTGTTCCCTCTCTCCTCCACTATCTCTGAACACAGGTAATGAGTGTTTCCACCTCTCCTCCACTATCTCTGATCACAGGTAATGAGTGTTCCCTCTCTCCTCCACTATCTCTGATCACAGGTAATGAGTGTTTTCTCTCTCCTCCACTATCTCTGATCACAGGTAATGAGTGTTCCCTCTCTCCTCCACTATCTCTGATCACAGGTAATGAGTGTTTTCTCTCTCCTCTACTATCTCTGATCACAGGTAATGAGTGTTCCCTCTCCTCTACTATCTCTGATCACAGGTAATGAGTGTTCCCTCTCTCCTCTACTATCTCTGATCACAGGTAATGAGTGTTCCCTCTCTCCTCCACTATCTCTGATCACAGGTAATGAGTGTTCCCTCTCTCCTCCACTATCTCTGATCACAGGTAATGAGTGTTCCCTCTCTCCTCCACTATCTCTGATCACAGGTAATGAGTGTTCCCTCTCTCTCCTCCCCTCTCTCTGATCACAGGTAATGAGTGTTCCCTCTCTCCTCCACTATCTCTGATTACAGGTAATGAGTGTTCCCTCTCTCCTCCACTATCTCTGATCACAGGTAATGACACCAACCACGGTGTCAGATTTTTACTTCTGACATGCTGACCTGTTGCACCCTCTACAACCACTGTGATTATTATTTGACCATGCTGGTCATCTATGAACGTTTGAACATCTTGGCCATGTTCTGTTATAATCTCCACCCGGCACAGCCAGAAGAGGACTGGCCACCCCTCATAGCCTGGTTCCTCTCTAGGTTTCTTCCTAGGTTTTGGCCTTTCTAGGGAGTTTTTCCAAGCCACCGTGCTTCTACACCTGCATTGCAGCATTTTTTTAAATCTGACACCGTGGTTGGATTCTCAGGAAGTTCATCTTTAAACCTATGTAAATTATGTTTTGTTTTCTGAATTTTTATAATGAGTATTTCTGTATTTGAATTTGGCGCTCTGCAATCTCACTGGATGTTGGCCAAGTGTCCCACATACCCTAGAGAGGTTTTAAGGACTGTCAAAAGCTCTTAAGACCACCATTCGCAGTCGCGCAATGTACCATCAAAAAATCTTAAGAGGTCAAATGTAGAGTCAATGTTAACAGATTAAAGGGCGACTATTACAGATGGTTACAACTGGTTTTCCTCAGGACCCAAATTTAACCAGGTTGTCTCAGTGGCGACCCAATATTTAAATTCACCAAAACCTATTTTTAATGCTGTATTGATAATAAATGTAGCAATTATATGACATGGGAACAAAATTCCCACCTCTTTCATTAAAAATAACTTAATATATCTCATATTCTTGATGATGAATGTTGGCAAACTCAATGGTTTGATACCAACAAAAATCGACCAAATTCGCTAAATAGCATTGTTAATTGCTCTTCATTGGAAAAATTATTAAATGAAAATATTATATAAAAATATATTTACAAAAAACATTTTAAAAAATTGCAGACCAACTGCCGTACCCACAGGTTGAAAAGCACTGGGTTAGTGTTAGGCACATAGGCAGTCTGCACACCACTGATAAGCCAGAACTAAATGACACAGGACAGGTGTGTTAAAGAGATTGTCCCGTTATGGTAGGCTCCGCCCACATTTTTATAAAGCTAATATTGGTGATTTACCGCCACCTGCAGTGATGCATCCTGATGTCTCCTTGGTTGTCCCCAGTCCACCTGGTCGTGCTGCTGCTCGTTTCAACCGTTCTGCCGGCGGCTATGGAACCCTGATGTGGTACCTTGTCCCGGACCTTCTGTTTGACTCCCTCTGCCGCCTCTAACTCTGAATGATCGGCTATGAAAAGCCAACTGACGTTTACTTCTGACGTGCTGACCTGTTGCACCCTCGACAACTACTGTGATTATTATTATTTGACCATGCTAGTCATTTATGAACATTTGAACATCTTGGCCATGTTCTGTTATAATCTCCACCCGGCACAGCCAGAAGAGGACTGGCCACCCCTCATAGCCTGGTTCCTCTCTAGGCTTCTTCCTAGGTTTTGGCCTTTCTAGGGAGTTTTTCCTAGCCACCGTGCTTCTACACCTGCATTGCTTGCTGTTTGGTGTTTTAGGCTGGGTTTCTGTACAGCACTTTGTGGCATCGGCTGACAAAAAAAAAAAAAAAAGCTTTATAAATACTTTTGATTGATTTACATTAGGTTACAGTGCCACCTCCTGGTTACAGATGAGAATACTAGAGCTGCAACACGTCACTGTGTTGTGTATGTGATGTTAGTGAGGAGGAAGTGGTCACGGTGTTGTGTATGTGATGTTAGTGAGGAGGAAGTGGTCACGGTGTTGTGTATGTGATGTTAGTGAGGAGGAAGTGGTCACGGTGTTGTGTATGTGATGTTAGTGAGGAGGAAGTGGTCACGGTGTTGTGTATGTGATGTTAGTGAGGAGGAAGTGGTCACGGTGTTGTGTATGTGATGTTAGCGAGGAGGAAGTGGTCACGGTGTTGTGTATGTGATGTTAGCGAGGAGGAAGTGGTCACGGTGTTGTGTATGTGATGTTAGCGAGGAGGAAGTGGTCAGAGAATATAGCCCAATCAAATCAGTGAGTACAGGCTATAGGCAAATATAATATATTTTCTATAAGCAAACAATAGGAGCATTTCAAACCAAGTCGTCTGCTGGAGAGGCTCCCACCCAACGGAGGTCCATCTCAATGAAGCTGTAATCAGCATTCATGTACAAGTTCAGCAGAAATGTTGGGTTGAAATCACTACCAAATATCCAGATTCCCCCCCCAAAATATCAACGTTTAATGAGTCACTCAGAGGCTCAAAATGATTCAGTGTTTTTTTTTTACCCGTGTCACTTCAGTAGGCTACAACGGTATTAATATCGAGAGCAGTAGGCGGTGGCCTCAGCGGAAAAACCCAGATTTCCCCCCCCAAAAAACAAACTCGTTTTGACATTCTATTTTTCATCTAGACATGAGACGTTTATTGAGAACCCTGACACAACACGACAAGATGTAGCAGAGACTGTTAACACTGCATTGGGGAATGTGTTGCTGTCATGTTAAGTGTAGGCCTCCAGCAGTGTTGGAATGTAGGGTGGCACACCCTTTAATATTCCTCTCCCTCCTCATCCTCTTCTCCCACGCTGTCAGTGCCCACCTCTTCATAGTCCTTCTCCAGGGCTGCCATGTCTTCCCTGGCCTCAGAGAACTCTCCCTCCTCCATGCCCTCACCAACGTACCAGTGCACGAAGGCTCTCTTGGCATACATCAGGTCAAACTTGTGGTCCAAACGGGCCCAGGCCTCAGCGATGGCTGTGGTGTTACTCAGCATGCACACGGCCCTCTGGACCTTGGCCAGGTCTCCTCCAGGAACCACCGTAGGGGGCTGGTAGTTGATACCCACCTTGAAGCCAGTGGGACACCAGTCCACAAACTGGATGCTCCTCTTGGTTTTGATGGCAGCGATGGCAGAGTTGACATCTTTGGGAACAACGTCGCCACGGTACAGGAGACAGCAGGCCATGTATTTGCCGTGACGAGGGTCACACTTCACCATCTGATTGGCTGGCTCGAAGCAGGCGTTTGTGATGTCAGCGACTGACAGCTGCTCGTGATAGGCCTTCTCAGCGGAGATGACTGGGGCATAGGTAGCCAGAGGGAAGTGGATACGAGGGTAGGGCACCAAGTTGGTCTGGAACTCTGTCAGATCAACATTCAGGGCTCCATCGAATCGTAGGGAGGCAGTGATGGAGGAGACGATCTGGCCAATGAGCCTGTTGAGGTTGGTGTACGAGGGACGCTCAATATCGAGGTTCCTGCGGCAGATATCATAGATGGCCTCATTGTCCACCATGAAGGCACAGTCAGAGTGCTCCAGGGTGGTGTGGGTGGTCAGGATAGAGTTGTAGGGCTCCACCACAGCCGTGGACACCTGGGGAGCTGGGTAAACGGCGAACTCCAGCTTAGACTTCTTTCCGTAGTCCACAGACAGACGTTCCATCAGCAGGGAGGTGAAACCAGAACCGGTGCCTCCTCCAAAGCTGTGGAAGATGAGGAATCCCTGGAGTCCAGTACACTGGTCAGCCTGAATGGAGAAATGGTACAATAACATTATTACATATGAGGTTACGTTAGTAAGAATAAAATGGAGAACCTGTTTTCTACCTAGAACCATAAAAGGGTTCTTCGGCTTGTCCCTGTGAAAGAACCCTTCATTTCCCAGGTAGAACCACCCAAAAATAGAACAACCTTGAAGGAAAAAAAAGGTTTCCCCCATAGAAACATGTACCTGTAGAAGCCTAGTTTCAGAATGATGAATGATGACTCACCAGTTTGCGTGTTCTACCTAGAACCATAAAGGTTAGAGGCCTGTCTCAGAATGATGACTCACCAGTTTGCGTGTCCTGTCCAGCACGATGTCAATGATCTCCTTGCCGATGGTGTAGTGACCGCGGGCGTAGTTGTTGGCAGCATCCTCCTTACCGGTGATCAGCTGCTCAGGGTGGAACAGCTGGCGATAGATACCGGTCCTCACCTCATCTGAAAGACAAAAGTAGATTCAGAATATTCTAATATCTTGGGACAGAATATTAAAATCAACTCATTCAAAGATTATGAACCAATGGACTTCGTCTAGGAAGTCAGAGGATGTCTCATCTTACCGATGACAGTGGGCTCCAGATCAACGAAGATGGCACGGGGGACATGTTTTCCGGCTCCGGTCTCACTGAAGAAGGTGTTGAAAGAGTCGTCTCCACCTCCACGAGTCTTGTCACTGGGCATCTGTCCGTCTGGCTGGATCCCATGCTCCAGGCAGTACAGCTCCCAACAGGCGTTACCCATCTGGACTCCGGCTTGGCCCACATGCATAGAGATACACTCACGCTGAAAGAGAGAGGCGGTACAAGAGATCAACCACATGAAAACTTGAATCAAATGCAAATGTTTAGGTTTTAAAGCTGTTTCATAGATTAAAGAGTAAACTAACATGATAGATAGGATATACAAATGTCTTTTTTACTACTAAAAGACAACCTTGCTTTCTTCATCTCCCCTTTTATTGTCTACCTACAATATCTATTACAGTAATATAATGTCCTAACGTAACTTTGTGATTTTTTGAAGCAATTACAGTTGGGAATATAAATGTATTAATTCTTCATAATCAGAACATATATCTCCTAAGCCTCAGACCTTATTTTTGGCATCTAGTCCAAATCACTATTCTTTCACATTTATTTTCCCCTTAAGGATGGCTGAACGAACCAGAAGGATCTCATATACGTTTTAGGACTACAAGCTGGCGAGCTTGGTGTAGATAAGAATTTGTTCTTAACTGACTTGCCTATTTAAATAAAAGGTTAAATAATATATTTTTTTAATTCAAAAGTCATTGGCTGTGTCCAAGAGGACCAAAAACACAATGTATCATGGGTCACTTTTGACCGACTGATCTACAAATAATAATGAGTCTTTTTTTTATGATGAAAGTTAATTTGTAGATCAGTCAGCCATCGTTTTGATGCTCTCAAACACAGCCATTGGCTAGGCTATCCTGCTTGGCCACCATCTTGGGTATATGACACTCATACTGTAAGTCATCTTGCAAATCCTCTGCCATTTGAGGAGAATATTTTTTTTTTTTAATGACCCTGTATCTTTAAGAGCAGAGGACCAGAGACGAAAAGGTGTGCCTTGTTCCTGTGGGCCACTCCCCTAATCCCCCGCGCTCCTTTTCTCCCTCCGTCCAACCAGCTGCGCACCAACTGCAGTGTAACAGCGACAGATCTCACAGAAAATGGCTACCATCCCAAACCGCTTCTCCTCTTAGCTTCATGTCATCCTCCTCTTTGAAATGCCGAAATGTCCAAAAAAACATGTTCATTTTTTTCTAATAATTTTTTTGTTTTTAAATATGCAATTGATGTTTGTCCTGAAGCTAAGTGTTTTTTTTTAAATTGTATTTAAACAATGGACAGTCTATGAACAAGTAGAACAATGACCCACATTGGATGTACAGCTATAGATTGTCAAACAAATATATATTTTGAATTTAACCTAAATAATTCTAAAATCACATGTATCCTTAAAACAGCTGTATACATAACACACTAAAACATCGACATATGACGAACAGGCAATGCAGAGAATCCGCTGATGAGATAGTTAAGGGCGGGAATCAAAGCCAATTGCGCATTAGATTACATTCTCAGGATGGGTGAACTTGGTACGTTGATGAGCGTTTCTTACTGCATTTATTTTTTTTAACTTAACAGTACATTCTAAATGCTTTATAGAACCATTAGTACACAGTGACGTTCTCGTTTCCTAGTTAAAGGTTAAATAAAAATGTAAAAAAATAAGTAGTAGGCAAAAACAGATTTCAGGCATGTGCCACCGCCACGGTCTTTATAGAACAGAATCCTTCGTCCACATGCTTTTCAACTTTATCTAATTCTATCATTTTCGTTTGAATACCATGTGAAATCAATACATAAAGGATTTTATAATCTGCGTCAGCACTCACCATTTTGTCTAGTTTTCTTTTCCTTCACAGGCTGACGTTGAGGATTCAGAAGAGAAGGCAGAACTGTCGGAGGAAGCAAGAGGTGGGGTTTTTATATGCCGGGAAGCAGACAGACAGGCAGGCAGGAAGCTACAGCAGAGTCTGGTTGGCTGGGGACACCGTTGGTATAAAAAGAACAAGTCCCTCCTTCTTCACACAGACAGAGTCTGGTTGGCTGGGGACACCGTTGGTATGAAAAGAACAAGTCCCTCCTCCTTCACACAGACAGAGTCTGGTTGGCTGGGGACACTGTTGGTATGAAAAGAACAAGTCCCTCCTCTTTCACAGGCAGAATCTGGTTGGCTGGGGACACCGTTGGTGGGTCGTTCTTGGATTGCTGTTGCGTAGAGAGAAATAGTAATGGCGTATTTTTGTAGGCATCATCGTTGGATGAAAATGAATTACGTTTTTGTAGGGATTTCGATAAAGTCCGAAAATGGGTTATGTGGTAAACACACGTTTAGGATATTTTATATGTTTTGTTCTATGAGATAATCTACATCAGCTAACTTCACTTTTTTTTTTTGCATTTTGAAGCGTTTATGCAATAAAAATTTAAAAAACACAAAGCACATAAAGGTCATGTTAACTGACTGGTATTATCTCATAGAACAAAACGTAGATCTCCTAAACCTGTGTTAACCTCAGACCTTATTTTCTGACCTCTATTCCAAAACCCGATTCATTCCCAAAACCCGATTCATTCCCAAAACCCGATTCATTCCCAAAACCCTATTCATTCCCAAAACCCTATTCATTCCCAAAACCCGATTCATTCCCAAAACCCGATTCATTCCCAAAACCCGATTCATTCCCAAAACCCTATTCATTCCCAATTCATTTTGTTCTGATAGGGATGGCTGAACAAACTAGAATGGTATTTAAGGAAAACAAATGACTGTATAGTTTTTACATTACATTTTAGCAGACGCTCTTATCCAGAGCAACTTGCAGTAGTGAGTACATTTTGGGACTTTTTCCATACTGATCCCCTGTGGGAAATGAACCCACAACCTTGGTGGTACATGCTCTACCAACTAAGCCACAATGGGTACATCTTACTGGCCTAAATCAACTAATATGACAGCTTATATAATATTGACCATTATGATAACATTGGGCCACCAGTAGGAGTGATAACAACAATTAGACGTTTTTTGTTTATTGAGGATTTTGTTAAATGGAAGCCACAGATGCTCAAAACTAAGGAACTTAAACCTTTAAAAAGTATTTATTAAAGTGATGTGATCAATCGGGGGTGTCATGCATCCCACAAATCTGAGGGGGGCACAAAGTACATGAGGACTGATGGGGAGTGGTCTGGAGGGGGGCTAGGCCCCCTGTTCGTATGTTGGAGAATTTTGCATTTTTTAAGCACCAAAATCTAGAGCCATACGCTCAATTCTATGTAAAATACAGTATATGTCTATTTTTCTGTATATCTAAGCATACCTCTTGAGCTGTCTGTATCCTCCTGACTGGTGGTTCTTTGTTAAAAGAAACTAAATATGCTTCGCTGTAACTCTGCTCAAATCTGGGTAAAATATTGAAAGAAATGTGAGTCTTATTCAGTACATTTAGTAAAATGCCACTGCAATTCAAGAAAACCCCCCTGGTATGAAAACAACGAAGACAAAGAGGAAGGGATGGTGTAGGGGAGAAGCGTGGGGGAGGGGAGACGGATGGGGGAGGGGTGAGTGAGGGAGGGGGGGGGGGGAGAGGGGAGGAGAAACGGGTGGGTTAGGGAGGAATAGTAGGCAAGGGGAGAAGGATTGTGTAGGGGAGAAGAGTGTGGGGGAGGAGTAGGGGACGGGAGATGTGTGCTGCGACAGGTGGGGGAGGGGAGAGGGATGGGGAGGGGCGACACAAAATAAGGGTGTTGGGTTACACCTCAAAGGATTCGTAGAAAATAAGCTTTAAAGGCATGATAATCAAGCCTTATTCCTGGGAAATGATTTCAATGTCAGTTATTCAATGGATGGCCTAGACACATGGATAGCCTAGCCGTTTACTCCATGTGTAACTCTGTGTTGTTATTTTTGTCGCACTGCTTTGCTTTATCTTGGCCAGGTCGCAGTTGTAAATGAGAACTTGTTCTCAACTGGCCTACCTGGTTAAATACAGGTGAAATAAAATATATGTAAGAATATAGAAACATGGATAGCATAGAAACATGGATAGTCTAGAAACATGGATAGCATAGAAACATGGATAGTCTAGAAACATGGATAGCATAGAAACATGGATAGTCTAGAAACATGGATAGCATAGAAACACGGATAGTCTAGAAACATGGATAGCATAGAAACATGGATAGTCTAGAAACATGGATAGCATAGAAACATGGATAGTATAGAAACATGGATAGGATAGAAACATGGATAGGATAGAAACATGGATAGCATAGAAACATGGATAGCATAGAAACATGGATAGCATAGAAACATGGATAGCATAGAAACATGGATAGCATAGAAACATGGATAGCATAGAAACATGGATAGGATAGAAACATGGATAGGATAGAAACATGGATAGCATAGAAACATGGATAGCATAGAAACATGGATAGCATAGAAACATGGATAGCATAGAGACATGGATAGTCTAGAAACATGGATAGCATAGAAACATGGATAGCATAGAAACATGGATAGGATAGAAACATGGATAGGATAGAAACATGGATAGGATAGAAACATGGATAGTCTAGAAACATGGATAGCATAGAAACATGGATAGCATAGAAACATGGATAGCATAGAAACATGGATAGGATATAAACATGGATAGCATAGAAACATGGATAGTCTAGAAACATGGATAGCATAGAAACATGGATAGCATAGAAACATGGATAGGATAGAAACATGGATAGGATAGAAACATGGATAGTCTAGAAACATGGATAGGATAGAAACATGGATAGTCTAGAAACATGGATAGCATAGAAACATGGATAGTCTTGAAACATGGATAGCATAGAAACACGGATAGCATAGAAACATGGATAGGATAGAAACATGGATAGGATAGAAACATGGATAGCATAGAAACATGGATAGTCTAGAAACAGAAACATGGATAGTCTAGAAACATGGATAGCATAGAAACATGGATAGTCTAGAAACATGGATAGGATAGAAACATGGATAGCATAGAAACATGGATAGGATAGAAACATGGATAGGGTAGAAACATGGATAGCATAGAAACATGGATAGGATAAAAACATGGATAGGATAGAAACATGGATAGCATAGAAACATGGATAGGATAGAAACATGGATAGGATAGAAACATGGATAGCATAGAAAAAGAAACATGGATAGGATAGAAACATGGATAGCATAGAAACATGGATAGCATAGAAACATGGATAGGATAGAAACATGGATAGGATAGAAACATGGATAGCATAGAAAAAGAAACATGGATAGGATAGAAACATGGATAGCATAGAAACATGGATAGCATAGAAACATGGATAGCATAGAAACATGGATAGGATAGAAACATGGATAGCATAGAAACATGGATAGGATAGAAACATGGATAGCATAGAAACATGGATAGCATAGAAACATGGATAGCATAGAAACATGGATAGCATAGAAACATGGATAGCATAAAAACATGGATAGCATAGAAACATGGATAGCATAGAAACATGGATAGCATAAAAACATGGATAGCATAGAAACATGGATAGCATAGAAACATGGATAGCATAGAAACATGGATAGTCTTGAAACATGGATAGGATAGAAACATGGATAGCATAGAAACATGGATAGTCTTGAAACATGGATAGCATAGAAACATGGATAGCATAGAAACATGGATAGCATAGAAACATGGATAGCATAGAAACATGGATAGGATAGAACCATGGATAGCATAGAAACATGGATAGTCTTGAAACATGGATAGCATAGAAACATGGATAGCATAGAAACATGGATAGCATAGAAACATGGATAGGATAGAAACATGGATAGGATAGAAACATGGATAGCATAGAAACATGGATAGCATAAAAACATGGATAGCATAGAAACATGGATAGCATAGAAACATGGATAGGATAGAAACATGGATAGCATAGAAACATGGATAGCATAAAAACATGGATAGCATAGAAACATGGATAGCATAGAAACATGGATAGTCTTGAAACATGGATAGCATAGAAACATGGATAGCATAGAAACATGGATAGGATAGAAACATGGATAGGATAGAAACATGGATAGGATAGAAACATGGATAGCATAGAAACATGGATAGCATAGAAACATGGATAGCATAGAAACATGGATAGCATAGAAACATGGATAGCATAGAAACATGGATAGCATAGAAACATGGATAGGATAGAAACATGGATAGCATAGAAACATGGATAGCATAGAAACATGGATAGCATAGAAACATGGATAGTCTAGAAACATGGATAGCATAGAAACATGGATAGGATAGAAACATGGATAGGATAGAAACATGGATAGCATAGAAACATGGATAGCATAGAAACATGGATAGCATAGAAACATGGATAGCATAGAAACATGGATATCATAGAAACATGGATAGCATAGAAACATGGATAGCATAGAAACATGGATAGCATAGAAACATGGATAGCATAGAAACATGGATAGCATAGAAACATGGATAGGATAGAAACATGGATAGGATAGAAACATGGATAGTCTAGAAACATGGATATCATAGAAACATGGATAGCATAGAAACATGGATAGGATAGAAACATGGATAGTCTAGAAACATGGATAGCATAGAAACATGGATAGTCTTGAAACATGGATAGCATAGAAACACGGATAGCATAGAAACATGGATAGGATAGAAACATGGATAGGATAGAAACATGGATAGCATAGAAACATGGATAGTCTAGAAACAGAAACATGGATAGTCTAGAAACATGGATAGTCTTGAAACATGGATAGCATAGAAACATGGATAGTCTAGAAACATGGATAGGATAGAAACATGGATAGCATAGAAACATGGATAGCATAGAAACATGGATAGGATAGAAACATGGATAGCATAGAAACATGGATAGCATAGAAACATGGATAGCATAGAAACATGGATAGCATAGAAACATGGATAGCATAGAAACATGGATAGCATAGAAACATGGATAGGATAGAAACATGGATAGCATAGAAACATGGATAGCATAGAAACATGGATAGCATAGAAACATGGATAGTCTAGAAACATGGATAGCATAGAAACATGGATAGGATAGAAACATGGATAGGATAGAAACATGGATAGCATAGAAACATGGATAGCATAGAACCATGGATAGCATAGAAACATGGATAGCATAGAAACATGGATATCATAGAAACATGGATAGCATAGAAACATGGATAGCATAGAAACATGGATAGCATAGAAACATGGATAGCATAGAAACATGGATAGCATAGAAACATGGATAGGATAGAAACATGGATAGGATAGAAACATGGATAGTCTAGAAACATGGATAGCATAGAAACATGGATAGCATAGAAACATGGATAGGATAGAAACATGGATAGTCTAGAAACATGGATAGCATAGAAACATGGATAGTCTTGAAACATGGATAGCATAGAAACACGGATAGCATAGAAACATGGATAGGATAGAAACATGGATAGGATAGAAACATGGATAGCATAGAAACATGGATAGTCTAGAAACAGAAACATGGATAGTCTAGAAACATGGATAGTCTTGAAACATGGATAGCATAGAAACATGGATAGTCTAGAAACATGGATAGGATAGAAACATGGATAGCATAGAAACATGGATAGGATAGAAACATGGATAGGATAGAAACATGGATAGCATAGAAACAGAAACATGGATAGGATAGAAACATGGATAGCATAGAAACATGGATAGCATAGAAACATGGATAGGATAGAAACATGGATAGCATAGAAACATGGATAGGATAGAAACATGGATAGCATAGAAACATGGATAGCATAGAAACATGGATAGCATAGACACATGGATAGCATAGAAACATGGATAGTCTAGAAACATGGATAGGATAGAAACATGGATAGCATAGAAACATGGATAGGATAGAAACATGGATAGGATAGAAACATGGATAGCATAGAAACAGAAACATGGATAGGATAGAAACATGGATAGCATAGAAACATGGATAGCATAGAAACATGGATAGGATAGAAACATGGATAGCATAGAAACATGGATAGCATAGAAACATGGATAGCATAGACACATGGATAGCATAAAAACATGGATAGTCTAGAAACATGGATAGCATAGAAACATGGATAGCATAGAAACATGGATAGCATAGAAACATGGATAGCATAGAAACATGGATAGCATAGAAACATGGATAGCATAGAAACATGGATAGCATAGAAACATGGATAGCATAGAAACATGGATAGCATAAAAACATGGATAGCATAGAAACATGGATAGCATAGAAACATGGATAGCATAGAAACATGGATAGTCTTGAAACATGGATAGCATAGAAACATGGATAGCATAGAAACATGGATAGGATAGAAACATGGATAGCATAGAAACATGGATAGCATAGAAACATGGATAGCATAGAAACATGGATAGGATAGAAACATGGATAGGATAGAAACATGGATAGGATAGAAACATGGATAGCATAGAAACATGGATAGCATAGAAACATGGATAGCATAGAAACATGGATAGCATAGAAACATGTTATCTTCCGGCGCCGAAAAGAGATGGCCGCCTCGCTTCGCGTTCCTTGGAAAATATGCAGTATTTTGTTCTTTTATGTGTTATTTCTTACATCGGTACCCCAGGTAATCTTAGGTTTCATTACATACAGTCGGGAGGAACTACTGAATATACGATTAACGTCAACTCATCATCGTTCCTACCAGGAATATGACTTTCCCGAAACGGATCCAGTGTTTTGCCTTCCACCCAATACAATGGATCTGATCCCAGCCGGCGACCCTGTGCGACGCCGAAAAAGGGGCAAACGAGGCGGTCTCGTGGTCAGGCTTCGGAGACGGGCACATCGCGCTCCACTCCCTAGCATACTACTCGCCAATGTCCAGTCTCTTGACAATAAGGTTGATGAAATCCGAGCACGGGTAGCATTCCAGAGAGACATCAGGGATTGCAACGTGCTCTGCTTCACGGAAACATGGCTAACTCAAGGGACGCTAACGGAGTCGGTGCAGCCAGCTGGTTTCTTCATGCATCGCGCCGACAGAAACAAACATCTTTCCGGTAAGAAGAGAGGCGGGGGGGTATGCCTTATGATTAACGAGAAGTGGTGTGATCATCATAACAACACACAGGAACTCAAGTCATTCTGTTCACCTGATCTAGAACTCCTCACAATCAAATGTCGACCGCATTATCTACCAAGGGAATTCTCTTCAATCATAATCACAGCCGTATATATTCCCCCCCAAGCAGACACATCGATGGCCCTGAACGAACTTTATCTGACTCTTTGTAAACTGGAAACCACACACCCTGAGGCTGCATTCATCGTAGCTGGGGATTTTAACAAGGCTAATCTAAAAACAAAACTCCCTAAATTCTATCAGCATATCGATTGTGCTACCAGGGCTGGAAAAACCCTAGATCATTGTTATACTAATTTCCGCGACGCATATAAGGCCCTCCCCCGCCCCCCTTTCGGAAAAGCTGACCACGACTCCATTTTGTTGATTCCAGCCTACAAACAGAAACTCAAACAACAAGCTCCCGCGCTCAGGTCTGTTCAACGCTGGTCCGACCAATCTGAATCCACGCTTCAAGACTGCTTCGATCACGCGGATTGGAATATGTTCCGCATCGCGTCCAACAACAATATTGACGAATATGCTGATTCGGTGAGCGAGTTCATTAGGAAGTGCATTGACGATGTCGTACCCACAGCAACGATTAAAACATTCCCAAACCAGAAACCGTGGATTGACGGCAGCATTCGCGTGAAACTGAAAGCGCGAACCACTGCTTTTAACCAGGGCAAGGTGACCGGAAGCATGACCGAATACAAACAGTGTAGCTATTCTCTCCGCAAGGCAATCAAACAGGCTAAGTCCCAGTACAGAGACAAAATCGAGTCGCAATTCAACAGCTCAGACACAAGAGGTATGTGGCAGGGTCTACAGTCAATCACGGATTACAAAAAGAAAACCAGCCCCGTCGCGGACCAGGATGTCTTGCTCCCAGACAGGCTAAACAACTTTTTTGCCCGCTTTGAGGACAATACAGTGCCACTGACACGGCCCCCTACCAAAACCTGCGGGCTCTCCTTCACTGCAGCCGAGGTGAGTAAAACATTTAAACGTGTTAACCCTCGCAAGGCTGCAGGCCCAGACGGCATTCCCAGCCGCGTCCTCAGAGCATGCGCAGACCAGCTGGCTGGTGTGTTTACGGACATATTCAATCAATCCTTATCCCAGTCTGCTGTTCCCACATGCTTCAAGAGGGCCACCATTGTTCCTGTTCCCAAGAAAGCTAAGGTAACTGAGCTAAACGACTACCGCCCCGTAGCACTCACTTCCGTCATCATGAAGTGCTTTGAGAGACTAGTCAAGGACCATATCACCTCCACCCTACCGGACACCCTAGACCCACTCCAATTTGCTTACCGACCCAATAGGTCCACAGACGACGCAATCGCAACCACACTGCACACTGCCCTAACCCATCTGGACAAGAGGAATACCCATGTGAGAATGCTGTTCATCGATTACAGCTCAGCATTCAACACCATAGTACCCTCCAAACTCGTCATCAAGCTCGAGACCCTGGGTCTCGACCCCGCCCTGTGCAACTGGGTCCTGGACTTCCTGACGGGCCGCCCCCAGGTGGTGAGGGTAGGTAACAACATCTCCACCCCGCTGATCCTCAACACTGGGGCCCCACAAGGGTGCGTTCTGAGCCCTCTCCTGTACTCCCTGTTCACCCACGACTGCGTGGCCATGCACGCCTCCAACTCAATCATCAAGTTTGCGGATGACACTACAGTGGTAGGCTTGATTACCAACAACGACGAGACGGCCTACAAGGAGGAGGTGAGGGCCCTCGGAGTGTGGTGTCAGGAAAATAACCTCACACTCAACGTCAACAAAACAAAGGAGATGATTGTGGACTTCAGGAAACAGCAGAGGGAGCACCCCCCTATCCACATCGACGGGTCAGTAGTGGAGAAGGTGGAAAGTTTTAAGTTCCTCGGTGTACACATCACGGACAAACTGAATTGGTCCACCCACACAGACAGCGTTGTGAAGAAGGCGCAGCAGCGCCTCTTCAACCTCAGGAGGCTGAAGAAATTCGGCTTGTCACCAAAAGCACTCACAAACTTCTACAGATGCACAATCGAGAGCATCCTGTCGGGCTGTATCACCGCCTGGTACGGCAACTGCTCCGCCCACAACCGTAAGGCTCTCCAGAGGGTAGTGAGGTCTGCAGAACGCATCACCGGGGGCAAACTACCTGCCCTCCAGGACACCTACACCACCCGATGTCACAGGAAGGCCATAAAGATCATCAAGGACAACAACCACCCAAGCCACTGCCTGTTCACCCCGCTATCATCCAGAAGGCGAGGTCAGTACAGGTGCATCAAAGCAGGGACCGAGAGACTGAAAAACAGCTTCTATCTCAAGGCCATCAGACTGTTAAACAGCCACCACTAACATTTAGCGGCCGCTGCCAACATACTGACTCAACTCCAGCCACTTTAAAAATGGGAATTGATGGAAATTATGTAAAAATGTACCACTAGCCACTTTAAACAATGCCACTTAATATAATGTTTACATACCCTACATTACCCATCTCATATGTATATACTGTACTCTATATCATCTACTGCATCTTGCCATCTTTATGTAATACATGTACCACTAGCCACTTTAAACTATGCCACTTTATGTTTACATACCCTACAGTACTCATCTCATATGTATATACCGTACTCTATACCATCTACTGCATCTGCCATGCCGTTCTGTACCACCACTCATTCATATATCTTTATGTACATATTCTTTATCCCTTTACACTTGTGTGTGTGTGTAAGGTAGTAGTTGTGGAATTGTTAGGTTAGATTACTTGTTGGTTATTACTGCATTGTCGGAACTAGAAGCACAAGCATTTCGCTACACTCGCATTAACATCTGCTAACCATGTGTATGTGACTAATAAAATTTGATTTGATTTGGATAGCATAGAAACATGGATAGGATAGAAACATGGATAGCATAGAAACATGGATAGCATAGAAACATGGATAGTCTAGAAACATGGATAGCATAGAAACATGGATAGTCTAGAAACATGGATAGCATAGAAACATGGATAGCATAGAAACATGGATAGCATAGAAACATGGATAGCATAGAAACATGGATAGGATAGAAACATGGATAGGATAGAAACATGGATAGTCTAGAAACATGGATAGGATAGAAACATGGATAGGATAGAAACATGGATAGCATAGAAACATGGATAGCATAGAAACATGGATAGGATAGAAACATGGATAGCATAGAAACATGGATAGCATAGAAACATGGATAGCATAGAAACATGGATAGGATAGAAACATGGATAGTCTAGAAACAGAAACATGGATATGATAGAAACATGGATAGGATAGAAACATGGATAGGATAGAAACATGGATAGCATAGAAACATGGATAGCATAGAAACATGGATAGGATAGAAACATGGATAGCATAGAAACATGGATAGCATAGAAACATGGATAGCATAGAAACATGGATAGTCTAGAAACATGGATAGGATAGAAACATGGATAGCATAGAAACATGGATAGCATAGAAACATGGATAGCATAGAAACATGGATAGCATAGAAACATGGATAGCATAGAAACATGGATAGCATAGAAACATGGATAGTCTAGAAACATGGATAGCATAGAAACATGGATAGCATAGAAACATGGATAGCATAGAAACATGGATAGCATAGAAACATGGATAGCATAGAAACATGGATAGCATAGAAACATGGATAGCATAGAAACATGGATAGGATAGAAACATGGATAGCATAGAAACATGGATAGCATAGAAACATGGATAGGATAGAAACATGGATAGCATAGAAACATGGATAGTCTAGAAACATGGATAGCATAGAAACATGGATAGCATAGAAACATGGATAGCATAGAAACATGGATAGCATAGAAACATGGATAGTCTAGAAACATGGATAGCATAGAAACATGGATAGCATAGAAACATGGATAGCATAGAAACATGGATAGGATAGAAACATGGATAGCATAGAAACATAATCTAGCTTTCGGCATAGGCATCTCTTTGCTCCGTGCACCTTGGAAGGAACCACTTACTAGGGAGAATATGGGGGGGGGATCTTTGCCTGGTCCAGTCAGTGTGCCCCCTCTGTAAAATACATCTGACAGATCTGTTTATAAATAACGATCATAAAACGTGGGCTTAAAAATTAAGTTTCAGTAATTCATTTATAATGAATACTATCGTGATGCTGAATGTAAAAAACGTCTCAACTTATCCACTATGTGACGTTCGGTAAGTGAAAATTATAGGAGAAAATAGCCAAGTCACAAATAGCATTTCATACCAAGTCGTAAAAAACGTCTCAACTTATCCACTATGTGACGTTCGGTAAGTGAAAATTATAGGAGAAAATAGCCAAGTCACAAATAGCATTTCATACCAAGTCGTCTGCTGGAGAGGCTCCCACCCAACGGAGATCCTTCTAAGTCAAGTTGTAATCAGCATTCAGGGACAAGTTCAACAGAAATGTATGTTTGGTTGAATCCCTCACAAATATCAATAATTGAGTCACTCCTTGGCTAAAAATGACGCAGCGGATTTTACCTGCCAATAGCCTCGGAGATGGAAAGAGGCCTCATCTTTGTATCCGTGCCATTATGGCGTCTGTGACAGAATGGGCAGCGCCATTGAGGCTATCTCCATTTTGAAGTAGTCCAATTTCTTCTTCACGATTGGCTGATTTCTCCTGATGAGCCGTTTGCACATGACTCCAAAAGGGTCACCAGTAGGGATCAGCCATTGAAGTTTGAAGTCCCACCCAGTTGACTATATTACAATGGTGGAAGCCCTCAATGGCGCTACCCAATGCTAAAACAGCCCTTTGACTACTAGAGCCCTCTATCATTCTCTATGGCTAGCCTACAGAAGCCTGCAGTAGAACAGTACACGGCAGTAGGAGGGATCACTTCCATGTCATTCCAACATACAGTATAGCACCAGGGTAAAACATTTTTTTTGTATTTGATATTTGGTTTCATGCCATAATTATGAAAATCTGAATCTGAATCAGGAGAGGATGGAGAATAATCCACATCTTTGTTTTATTGTTTTGTTTTTTAAACAACAAGAAAAAATGAATATTACAGATTTCAATGTTCTTCAATGTAGCTCTTAACTTAAAGCTGTTTCACTACCTGTACTCGGTCATGATTGTTATAGTTGAGATAGTTATATGTGTGACTTCAGGTGTTTCCTGTGATTTGGATCATTCTCCCTGCTATCTTATTAATAACCCTTACAAACCCTTACAAATACATGCTATAAATGTCAGAGCTCACAGTCTCTGTATGAGTTTTGCCTGACAGCCATTATATACTTGAGCATCGCACGTGACAAGAACTTGACCCTCCCACTAATTGGGCTACTTTTGCCCCCCCCCCCCAAAGAAAAAGCTGTTGTCTGAGTGAGGGAAATGCTGTAAATTAAGAGGACTCGATGTATTTTGAAAGATGAGACATTGGAAGATAATAAATACCACTTTGATGTCATACAAGCAAGTTTTAAAACACCCGGGTCTGCACTTCACACATTTTTTATATAATCTACAGTGTCAACGTTTACGATCAATATGTTTGATGTACAGTTACCAGATGGCATGGCGTCATACCCTTGGGGTTGTTCTGAACAGAATGTTTGTCTATTGTGACGAAAGTTTTGCAACGGGAACACGCACCTGAATGCACTCATAACTCTGTTCTATGCGTACCAAAATTATCAATCTGTTTCTCTGAATTGCCTTGTGAAAGCTTAACACTGTAAGATTGTACTTTATAACTTTAGCTAGTCATGTTGGCAATTGAACAAGCGTTTGAAACGATGCCCAGCTGACCCAGGCTGTGATTTATATAATGGCTGTTTTTGGGAGGGCGTAAACAACAACAGTAATTGTGTGATGACGAGGTGCACAGTTGTGTTCCAAACAAAACAACAATTACGCTTAATCTAGTTCCTCAATGGCACAACTGAGAGCTAAAAAAAGTACCTTATATTTGAAGACTTTTCTTTGACTTATAAAAGTGGCTAAATTACTTAAGATTAAATTGCACAGTTTGGAGAGGTGGTTGGCCACTTGGAGACGCCAGTTAGACCTCTCACTCAAACTCTTATGTTGCACCTACCTCACATTTTCCAGGAATATTCTTATGTGACAGTATCCAGAATATTTTAATATTTCGTTAGGTCACGGACAGGTCTTTACCTGGACCGTATCTATGAAAGGAATCGCAGGACAACATACAACATTGCCTGATGTGGAAGTTAAGGAAAGCATTCGAGCTAGCGAAACAGCGTTCCTCTGTCTCTCTACGTGTAGACCATGTATCTGATGCTGTCTGGTCCAAATGAGACATTGTTGCCGCCCGTAGCATTGAAGGCAAAGGGAAGCCAGCGAGCATCTGGCCTCCCGTTGACAATAAAAAAAGTATACAAAATTAGCCAATCAGCGTTGAGCTAAACTGAGCGAGGTCAACTGTGAATGGTCCTGGCGCACCACAACAAGTGTCAAGGTGAAGCCATCTTGGATTTGGCGTCACTCCTTTCATTGAATTGTTGCATCTCATTGTGTTGTTGTCCTTCAGTGGCTAGCTAGCTAAAATTGTCCCTTTCCTAAATTAGCCATGGATGGAGATAGGGAGTTGGACTTGTGGTTTTAATTCCTTCTCTGTACTGGCCAATAATTATAACGCCGATTCTGATCCAACCATTATTTCATACATTGTTGTGCTCCTGGCCTGAGAGGATGTTAGTTCAATATGTAGCTAGATGTAGAAGGCTAATGTTTACTAGCTAACGTTGCCCACGAAGGGAAGTTAGGCTAGCGAGCAAGCATTTTATCCAGGTAGCCTAGGGCAACAAAAACTAAAAGCCTGTACTGTATGACAGAGTCATAGACCGTTTAGTCAACATGAAAGAGAGGAGGATGGCATTGGTGTTTCTCTACAAGTAGGGTGAGTCAACGTGTTTTCTACTGGCACAAACACACACACAGAAATCAGAGCCATGGACAGCCACATCCTATTTAGCTTTACGTTGATTGGACAAAATTAGTTTTTGGTATCTTTTTAAATTGTCACTGTATTAGACTAAAGCAGCGGTGATTTGATGATGTTGAAGTTTAAATGGTGCTGGATGTCACGGATTCCCCCGGTACTGCTGCTCATTCCGTGCACCAGTTCCGGAGGTCTACATCACCGGCCTTCTAGGTGTCACTGAACCGTTTCATTACGCACACCTGGTTCCTCATTCCCCCCTGATTAGTAATTGTATAATTGTGGCCTTTCTTCAACCTTGTCTTGGTCAGTTATTGTTCCCGTGTCCGTTGGTCTTGTTGAGTACCTGTGCTTTGTTGTTTCGGCATTGTGCCGCGTGTATTGTGTACACGTTATTACGGGTCTCGTCCCGTGTATTTAATAGAGGTTTAACCTCTCGCATTTTTGTTTGGGTTACATCCCTGTAGTTTTTGTATACATATTTGTTTTGGGCTTTGTCCCCGTGCCTTTCATGGCATGTTGTATTTTTGGGTGGAGTATTAAACCCCCTATTACGTATTCCTACGCCTGTCTCCAATCCTTTATAGAACGTGATACTGGAATAGTGGAGGCAGCTCCTGTTTCCTTTGCGACTTGCGATAACTCTCTGTGGTTCTAAATTAATAGTTGTTTAGTGGTCCGAACTTGCTTGACCGTGCTATAGAACTGTCTGTTACTATACATTACCTTGACCGTGCTATAGAACTGTCTGTTACTGTACATTACCTTGACCGTGCTGTAGAACTGTCTGTTACTATACATTACCTTGACCGTGCTATAGGTCATGTAACTGTCTGTTACTGTACATTACCTTGACCGTGCTATAGAACTGTCTGTTACTGTACATTACCTTGACCGTGCTATAGAACTGTCTGTTACTGTACATTACCTTGACCGTGCTGTAGAACTGTCTGTTACTGTACATTACCTTGACCGTGCTATAGAACTGTCTGTTACTGTACATTACCTTGACCGTGCTATAGAACTGTCTGTTACTGTACATTACCTTGACCATGCTATAGAACTGTCTGTTACTGTACATTACCTTGACCGTGCTGTAGAACTGTCTGTTACTATACATTACCTTGACCGTGCTATAGGTCATGTAACTGTCTGTTACTGTACATTACCTTGACCGTGCTATAGAACTGTCTGTTACTGTACATTACCTTGACCATGCTATAGAACTGTCTGTTACTGTACATTACCTTGACCATGCTGTAGAACTGTCTGTTACTGTACATTACCTTGACCATGCTGTAGAACTGTCTGTTACTGTACATTACCTTGACCATGCTGTAGAACTGTCTGTTACTGTACATTACCTTGACCGTGCTGTAGGTCATGTAACTGTCTGGTACTGTACATGCAATATGCTTTTGTGGACTTCACTGGACAAAGGTTGCTAGCAGAGTTTTGTGATAAAACAAAGGTGTGGTTGAATTTATTCTGCCACTGTGTTTTCTTATTGTCTCAGCCTTTAGGCCTATATATCAGGGTCACGAGGCGTATGAACTAACAGGTTATAGAGCAAACAAGGCAATGATCACAACACGTCGTTTGTAATATGGCTTCCCCAGTGATTTCACCGCTACTGTACACACTTCCCCTCGGTCACAGGTGCAGCTCATCACATGTGATCAGGGATCTAGGAAGAGAGAGGGAACAAAGAGAGAACATTTTATAACACGAGATAATAACTCTCATTCATACTTAAGAATAAGAGATCAGGATGAAATGTGAACGTATGCATATATAACCATAAGTTAAATGAAATATGGGATTATGATATTGATTAATTTACTGAGCAGTAGGATAATGGTAAACATAACATTAAACATCCAGTCTGTTATACTCAGCCCCGCTTCCTGACAGAGATGGCAGGCACCACACGAAGGCCTCCCTTCACAGTTATCAACAAATGCAGCATAAAAATGTACATTTATTTATTTTTATTTATTTCACCTTTATTTTATTTAACCAGGTAGGCAAGTTGAGAACAAGTTCTCATTTACAATTGCGACCTGCCCAAGATAAAGCAAAGCAGTTCGACACATACAACAACACAGAGTTACACATGGAGTGAAACAAACATACAGTCAATAATACAGTAGAAAAATAAGTCTATATACAATGTGAGCAAGTGAGGTGAGATAAGGGAGGTTTGCATAAAACCAACAGTATAATGTTAGGATTCAGTCGTGTGTCAGGTGAACCGTTGTGTCCTCACCTTTGGTCTAGTAAATTACCCATAATCTCCAAACTGTTCCCTTTCAATTGCATATGCATATGCTTTTCATATTTCTTCTGTAAGAAACACTTACATTTAGCACAATCCATATAGGTCAATTCTCAACAAAAATGGAAATCCAGAAGGGGAATTATTTTTTAAACATTTCTTCCCTGATTCAGAATATATCATTGTCATAATCTTGTCATGCTTTGTTTAAGAGAATGGCGTTGCTAAGCTACTCGCTACAGGGAGAGCGCATCTATCGGAGCGGGATGGACTTGTGCTATATCAAGACAGGATTGTCATCCCGGCTTCACAGAGAGAAGTTCTACAACAGGTACACAAAAGGTCACATGGGGAAGGGGGGGGGCTGACAAAGTGCAGAGAAAGAGACATAGATGTCGGTGTGGTGGCCCGGGCATCAGCGGTCACATCGCGAGAAAAGTGATGCAGGTCATGCAGGTTCTGTACAGAGAACAAACCAACTCAAGAGAGAACTACTTGTCATGACACCTTTACCATGACACCTTTACCATGACACCTTTACCATGACACCTTTACCATGACACCTTTACCTAAAGGTCCGTGGCAGAAGATCGCAGCCGACCTGTGTGTGAGCTAGAGGACACGAAATACCTCCTAGTGGTGGACTATCATTCTAGGGACATAGCAATAGCTCACCTGCTCACTACCACTAACCAGAAGGTCATCACCCACCTCAAAAGGTATGTTTGTAAAATGGGGGATACCTACTGAGCTGGTTAGCGACAACGCTAATCAGTTTGTCTGCACTGAGTTGAAGGAGTTCAGATAGTATGGTTTGGCTCATACCACCTCCGGTCCCCATTACCCTGCAGGCAAATGGAGCTGCGGAGAGAGCTGTACAGACAGCTAAGCAAATTCTTAAAACAACCAGACCCACGTAAAACAACCAGCCACACCCATCAGCGCAACAGGATCAAGCCCAGCACAACTCATGACTGGACGTCAGATCCGGACAACGGTCCCCGAAGCTGGATGAGAAAACTGCAACCAAAACGCATCAGCCACAACAGTGTTAAACAAAAAGGACCAGAAAGCCAAACCAAGCTTACCAGTTCTTCTATAACAGGAGGCATTCAGTGCGCCCCCTACTGGACAGAGTGTCAGAGTCAAGCTGGACAGAGAGAAAGGATGGGGGAAAACACCAGCAGTTGACGTCAGCAAATCTCCAGACCCGAGATCCTACGTTGTGTAAACTGAACACGGCACCGTCGCTCGGAGAAACAGGCGACACCTTCAGGCTTTTCCCAGAGTCACCTATTCCAAAGAAACAGCAGCAGAGCAACAAAAAGAGTCACACCAGTCTACCAGTGAGGACAGCCATCTTCCATCCCCTCACTCAGTCCACCACTGGCTCAGTCTGCCTCATCACAACGGGTGAGAATGACCTCCCCGAGGTCGAGAGGTTAAACTACCACTGTGGTACAGAGACACTTGAGGAGAAAATAAATAAAGAGATACAGGAACAGCCAACTGTTTCAGATTCTCATGTTGCTGTGGACAAAGAGTTGTCTAACCCCCCATGTCCTAGTGGACACAGTTATGGGTATTGTCGATGTTAAAGAAAAACAAAACTTAAGTTACAAAAAAAATAATATATATGTGTGTTATTGAAATACAAATAGTTTGTATTGAAACGGACACAGGGTGAATATTTGTATTAGGTAGTTTTGATTTCTCTCAGAAAAGGGGAGATGCATTTACACCTGCATCAAATGTGTAAATCAAATGTATTTATATAGCCCTTCTTACATCAGCTGATGTCACAAAGTGCTGTACAGAAACCCAGCCTAAAACCCCAAACAGCAAGCAATGCAGGTGTAGAAGCACGGTGGCTAGGAAAAACTCCCTAGAAAGGCCAAAACCTAGGAAGAAACCTAGAGCGGAACCAGGCTATGAGGGGTGGCCAGTCCTCTTCTGGCTGTGCCGGGTGGAGATTATAACAGAACATGGCCAAGATGTTCAAATGTTCATAAATTACCAGCATGGTCAAATAATAGTAATCACAGTGAACGGGTCAGGGTTCCATAGCCGCAGGCAGAACAGTTGAAACTGGAGCAGCAGCACGGCCAGGTGAACTGGGGACAACAAGGAGTCATCATGCCAGGTAGTCCTGAGGCATGGTCCTAGTGCTCAGGTCCTCCAAGAGAGAGAAAGAAAGAAAGAAAGAGAATTAGAGAGAGCATACTTAAATTCACACAGGACACCGGATAAGACATGAGAAGTACTCCAGATATAACAGACTGACCCTAGCCCCCTGACACATAAACTACTGCAGCATAAATACTGGAGGCTGAGACAGGAGGGGTCAGGAGGCACTGTGGCCCCATCCGATGATACCCCCGGACAGGGCCAAACAGGAAGGATATAACCCCACCCACTTTGCCAAAGCACAGCCCCCACACCACTAGAGGGATATCTTCAACCACCAACTTACCATTCTGAGACAAGGCCGAGTATAGCCCACAAAGATCTCCGCCACGGCACAACCCAAGGGAAGGAAGACCACGTCAGTGACTCAACCCACTCAAGTGACGCACCCCTCCTAGGGACGGCATGGAAGAGCACCAGTAAGCCAGTGACTCAGCCCCTGTAATAGGGTTAGAGGCAGAGAATCCCAGTGGAGAGAGGGGAACCGGCCAGGCAGAGACAGCCAGGGCGGTTCGTTGCTCCAGTGCCTTTCCGTTCACATTCATACTCCTGGGCCAGACTACACTCAATCATAGGACCTACTGAAGAGATGATTCTTCAATAAAGACTTAAAGGTTGAGACTGAGTCTGCGTCTCTCACATGGGTAGGCAGACCATTCCATAAAAATTGAGCTCTATAGGAGAAAGCCCTGCCTCCAGCTGTTTGCTTAGAAATTCTAGGGACAATTAGGAGGCCTGCGTCTTATGACCGTAGCGTACATGTAGGTATGTACGGCAGGACCAAATCGGAAAGATAGGTAGGAGCAAACCCATGTAATGCTTTGTAGGTTACCAGTAAAACCTTGAAATCAGCCCTTGCCTTAACAGGAAGCCAGTGTAGGGAGGCTACAACTGGAGTAATATGATCACATTTGTGGGTTCTAGTCAGGATTCTAGCAGCCGTATTTAGCACTAACTGAAGTTTATTTAGTGCTTTACAACCCCTGGCATACAAGAGTGTGGCAGCAGTCTCTTGGGACATTTACTGGGACCTCTTCATCTGCAGACAGGCTTTTCACAGCTTTGCACATCTGAGGACATCACAAAGAAACAGGCTTCACTTGATTACAATTAGACAGCCCTGACCATAATATCTCTGTCTGTCTTCATAGTTTTCCTCTCTAGGGTCTAAAATTGGAGAATAGTTGGATAATGTCATCCCATAGCCCTGTCAAACTTGTACACCTCCCTTTTTCTGACAGCTGGAGCAGAACATTATTTTACCCTCTTCCATTGCTGTTATCTACAAATGCAGTATTTGAAGCATTTAATTTAAGATGATAAATAGGCCTACATCAAGATAACAAACAAAGAATGAAGTTCATTAACTGAGGATATTTTACTTAGCTGTAGTATGTAAAGTTAGGCAGCTAGCTAGCTAGCTAACAATCCGCTCATTAGCCTACACACAGCTAATAGATAGTGTTGATAAAACAAATTTACTGGAGAACTGAGACGAAGTAGAGACTCTGGACAGGGTGGATGAGGTTTAATTAAATGCAATTTATTCAGAGGTAAAGATATCTGAAATAGCGTGCACGGACCCTTTTCATCAAGCTCAAATGGAACTATCCGAAAGAAGCCCAGATAACAGAGTGCATATACATTTTATACAGTACAGAAAGTAGGTTGAGTCTGGAAGTTCTGGTCCTCTGGTTGGTTCTGATGAGTTGGGCGAGGTCTCCTTCAGGCCAGTATCACTGTCCCATTGGCTCTGAGTAGAGTTCTTTGTCTTCAGAAATGTTCAGCTAAAACAGGAGATTAGGTGTGTGCGTAGATGTTCCTATTTTGACATTTCTGTGTGTCTCTGTAAAATGTTCAGACTGAAGAGGAGTTTTTGTGTGTGCGAAGATGTTCCTGTCTTATCTGTGTTTATGAAAGGTTTACGTCAGCCCTCTGTCCTTGGGTATGTGTGTGTCTCAGTTTCTCGTGATATGCAGTACCAGGCACCACTTTTCTTATCAGTCTTTATGAAAAGGCCTGTGTCAGCCATCTGTCTCTGGGTGTGTGTGGGTCTCCGTATCTGCTATGAGTTTGTGAGAAACCCTGTTTGGAAAGAAGTTAGTTATAACAATGTATTAGCAAATATGCTTGTGTTATAATAAATGATATTTATTACAATAGCGTGAAGGATGGTTTTGTTCTCTTTTTAACAAAAATATATGCCTTATAGAAATAGGACATGTTAATCACAAAACATAGTGTGATTGCAGAAAAGCTGTTGATAATCGAGGGTGTCGACTGTGCTAACCACAAGGTTGAGACAAGATGGAAAATTCTCAGTTACACAACAAACACTTCCGGATATCTGGATCCTGTGTGCTGTGAGGCTGGGACCAGCCTGGGCACCACCGATAGGCTAGCAAGTTTAAACCACGCTCAGCCTCTACTGTGACAGGCCAGCTCAGAAGCGGGAACTTACCTCTGTCACAGTATAAAGGAAGATGTCTGTACTATTTCAGTCAGTTCTCTGCTTTACCCTGCGTGGTGATACAGTGAACCCGTAAATACGAAAATTGCATTTACCGCTTGTGTTAAATAAAAATAATTAAAGTATATTCGGTGACTCTGAATCACATTTTATCCTGATACCAGATTCGATTGACGCAACCTTTTACAATAGCTAATAACACATAGTTAAAATAAAAATCTATTTACCGACTTACTTGAATAAGTTCACGCCTACGCCTACGAAGCGGAGACACCGCTTCTGGTCGAAACATAGGCGAACGCACCTGGGGGAAAAGAAAGACGCAAGGATGGAAAGTGTAATTTAACAATTAACTGCCTATTGTAATGCAGGCCTATTATTATCATGTTTGGTAACATTTGCCCATGTATTTATTTTCAGAGTTTCAATGAGTTGTAAAAATGTCTCAGAGAACTCTGCTGAATTCCCTCAATTGAAGGTCAGTTAAGTTAACCTAGACTACTTAACGTTACTAGCTTGGTATTCGAAGTTGTTTTATTAACATTAGTAGTCAATTATCAGGTAAAAGCATATGGCTATTATTCATAATTTCTCATATTTATTATCTAATCATTCAGTCGAATACTCTATACTACAGCCATTTAATCTGTCTTTGAGCGTTAAGGGACGTAAATGGATAGCTCGGTCCACGACATTATGTTATTATGTTTTTCAATCTTGAAATACAAAGGGCAAATGTTATTAATCAGTGACTGAAATTTCGCGCTACGTTATATTCACTTCCGGACTTGGAGAGCGCTCAAAGCGTTGTTGAACGTAGTTTTTTTTAACTGCGTCAGGAAAAGAAAAGACGCGGCCGGCGTCGCGCATGGCTTGTCTCTCTAACACAGGATGCCGCGCGGTGAAACACCGCTTCCCATTCATTTCAATGGAAGAGAATCGGAGAGGGCGGTGCGAAGGTGGCGTGGGAGGCGGTGAAAATGAGACACTTTTCCCAACGTTATACAAATCTCCAACAGCGACCGCTGGGCGATGACCAGTCATATCGAGTGGTTTCCATGACGAATTTAACGCTATACGACCCGAGGCTGGAGACTTTCTTCAGCAAAGATGGCTGACAAAAATACTACGATGGAAGCAAATGTAAGTGATTCTAACGTCATAACGAACCATGCAAAAAAAATACAGTTTACAGGAATATGTTAATGTAGATACAAACTATTATGCTTTAAAAAAAAAAATCAGAACGTTAATTTACGAAAATCGAGATTTAGCATGCTAGCTGACTAGCTAACGTTAGCTGGCTAGCTTTATGGGTGTTGTGACGTGAGTATGAAATTGTAATTCTGGTTGTTTTATGGACTCCTGAAATAACCAGTAAACCAGACTGTCTTGTGAAACAAACAGTGGATGTAAAGAATCTAGCTAGCTAAAGCATTTACTGCAAAGTGAATGTACAATTTTGTAAACTTGCCTTGCTGATATTTGCCATGCAATGCAGATAGATTAAATAACGTAGCTAGCTATGTTCTTGCTTACTGTGGAGGATAAAAAATACCCGTATGCCTATGGATGTGTAGACCAAACATTTGGTATACATATTAGTTCAGAACCTAGCTATGAATCTCAGTATCAACTTCAAAACAGCCTGAATGACATTAATGAAGACTATGGATTGAGTAGAATATATAACTGTGTGCCAAGGATGCAAGTCGTATATACATGTAGTTATTACCATGCATGAGATCCCCACATTGTAGCCTGTACATGTAATATATTCACTGATCATGTACTCTACCTTGGCAAATAAAGGTACAGTTCAGGTATGAATGTCTTTGAGATCATTTTTCAGTCATATCCAATACCAGGAGTATCAAATTCCAGTCTTTGAATGACGCTGTGTCTGCATGTATGTATTACAATTATACACTTCAACAGTGTTTACCAATCTTGGTCCTGGGACATCAATGGTTACACATTGTAACTAAAAGACTAGAAACAGGATTTACCTAGTTAAAGGCTGATTTGTAATTCATATATACAGAAAAACAGTACACTACACTTCCTATGCATCATGTAAATACTCTAAAACCATTTCATCTCAATATCTAATGCCCTTCATCTGCATTGATCTGGTAAACACAGGACAGGTGGAGTATTTCATCAAATGAGAAACTTAATTTCAACCAGTAGAGAATGTGAAACGCTTTATTGAAAGTTCATTATCCAGGTGTTAAAAACATGCATTATAAATATTATAATTGTACTATTATGAATACAAGTTCAATCTGTACTACGATGCACATCTGTCGTGCGTTATAAAAACAGAGTACGAGAGAGGTGTGAAAGGGAAAGAGGTAAGAACATTGGAGCAGAGAAGGCAGCATAATTGAATCAACACAAATATTCTCTCAGTTCATCATGTAACCGATGTGAAATGGCTATCTAGTTAGCGGTGGTGCGCGCTAATAGCCTTTCGATCGGTGACGTCACTTGCTCTGAGACCTTGAAGTAGTGGTTCCCCTTGCTCTGCAAGGGCCGCTGCTTTTGTGGAGCGATGGGTAACGATGCTTCGTGGGTGACTGTTGTTGATGTGTGCAGAGGGTCCCTGGTTCGCGCCCTGGTTGGGGCGAGGGGACGGACTAAAGTTAAACTGTTACATTCACAATTACATAACCTTCGGGCCGACTAGAGACACTTATCTTCAGAGCGGGTGAGGTGGCGATGATAGGACTGGGGGTTGGCATCCTCTCTCACATCAAAACATATCTGCTGACGAGAGACAGAAGGATAGAGAGAGAGCATGATTAAGCCTTGTTTTTATTCTAACATTGTTAGTCATCATATTAATCAGATGAAATGCAAAACTGACCTTGGATCATTAACTCTGGGACTACTGCATCTCTGTCTGTATTTCAATGTAAAGCATCTCTTTTAATAATACTTCCTGTTGACCTGACCAAGTGACCTCTCACGTCTGAATCATGCTGTGCCCTCTATGTAGCCAGTTCAGATGCAGGAGGGGTTCACCGACACAGCTGATATAACCTAGAGGATTTAGGGAGAAGAGAGAGGGATGAAGTGAAGGAGAGAGACTGTTATTTAGAAAATAAGGTGGTTAAAGACAGAGTTCAACAGGAATCTGTGTGTGGCCTCACCTGGTGTCCACCACACTAAGTGGCTGCAGAGTACTTCATGCTGAAAAACATGAACGGACCCACAAGGACAAACAATATAGCGTAGTTATAGAAATAATGAAGTGTCTTACTATTCTCCATGGTTGGCCCTCTTGCCTATTCTTTGAAGGTGGAAGGAGCCACAGTTATACACCTGAGCCTGCTTACTGCACAACACAATATATCAGATTGATACATGAGTGTGTAGGTGTGGGTTATAGGGTGTCTAATTGTTCTACAGTTTTTCAATATGTGTGATTTAAAATAGCCTGTTTTGTTTTTGTACAGACATCACACCGTTACCTAAACAACCCTCACCTGAGAAGTAGAAATCAGGGAGAGAAACTGGGAATTGAATAACTGCAGTTGACATAGTTAAGTAAATGGAAGAATACTCTTATTGCAATGTGAAAGGCTCTTAAAAGAGCCTTTGGTTGTGCATAGTGTAGTCTATGGTGTTGCCAGGGAACAGCACCCTCTTCGAAGAAGTAGGAGGTGAAGATCTCACACACACGGATTTCCTGTCTTGCTGTGTTGTTGGATCGCATCCTTGAAACATCCTGCAGAGCACCCAACTTCTCCTCTGGCACACGGCGACGAGCTGCAGATCCCCTCCTGGTCCTCGTGTCCATCCTCATGAAGTTATGCAGGACACAGGTAACCTTCACACACCTGAATTCCTCCAGGAGGCAGTCCCAGTTGGGGTGGGTATAAATTTGTGGAACGTTCCAACAGGAATCTGTTCCAAAAACATTGTTAAATAACAAGGTTGCCAACAAACAACGCATACAAAGTTGTATAACGGCAGAATACGTTACCGGGTAGGGAGTGGGACATTTCGTTGAGTTCTCCTATTTGGCAGCTAATTAGCTAGGTGATTTGATCATTCTACTTTGTATGCGTTGTTTCTTGGCATCCTTATTATTTACGAAGTTTTTGGAACAGATGCTAGTTGGAACGTTCCACAAATGATACCCACCCCATCTGGACCTGCCTCCTGGAGATAGTACGATAGATGGTGATATTAAATTCACTTAGCTAGCTATCTATACAGTATGTGAAGTTGGCTAGCTACCCAACTAGCTAGCTCATTTAGGAACGAATTTGAGTTGGCCTGTGTTAAAGATCAGATGATATTTACTAGAAGAGAGAGACCAAGTTGAGACGCTAGACCAGGTGGATAAGGTATGATATTTAAGGCAGTTTAATAAGTTGCAAAGATATCTGACAACACGTGCACGGGCTCGTCCATTTAGCTCAGAGGGAGCTAGCAGGAGGAGCCCCGACTCATATTGTGCAATACATTTTATACAGTGAAATGACGTAGTTAGATTCTAGTAGTTCTGCTCTCCTGACTGGTCGCTGTGAGTGGAGGGCGGTCCCCTTCAGGCTGATATCAATGTTCCATTGGTTCTCAGTAGTGTTCTTTGTCCTTGGAACTCCCGCCTGAAACAGGGGTTTGTGTGTGTGTGTGTGTATATGCATGCGCATGCTCGTTGAGTGCCATGCCGGTCTGGGTTGTCTCTTGTATTGACAAGATGTTGAAGCAGACACCAGCAACTGGCGCCTGAGGTCAGAGCGCCCCCTGAGGTCAGAGCGCCCCCCTGCCTTATCAGTGCTCATAAATGGTTTGTGTCAGCCATCTCTCTCTGTGTGTGTGTGGGAGTAAGGTTAGTATCTGGCACAGGCAGAACTGGTTCATCTGTGGGGTGCAGCAAAGTGTTACAACCACGTCTGCTTTAATAATGAAGGCATTATAACAATATTATAGCTAACAAATCCCCCTCTTCACGTCTTAAAAGACGTGACCACAGTAAAATCTGTCAGCAAACAATTTTTTTTATTATTCCCCCTCTTCACGTCTCACCAGAGACGTGACAATAGTAAATCCTCTAGCCATCACTAGTCATCAAATTGATACCCAGGCTCAGCTTCCTCAATAGCAAGGAGTGGGTACATCTGACCCCTATCGGTCTGCTTTGGGTCTATAGCAGATAGGGTATCAGAGTGCGAGCACATGGAATGCAACAGCAACCACAAAGCACAAGTATCGCGGCAAAAACAGAAATTGAGACAAGGATAGAGGAAACAAGCATTTTATAATTGCCAAAAGCATCCATCCAAGAGTCCCACATAGTAGTGTCCACTCCGGAGTGCTGTTTCATCTTCCCATTAAGCGTGCGAAGACCCTCTAGGGCGGCGGTAAGACTTCCATCATTCGCTGTATTTTTGGGAATGAAAGTACAACATTGCTCCCCAAACATGGCACAAACACCTCCGCGCTCAGCCAACAACATATCTACTGCGATTCTATTCTGAAATGCCATCAGGGATGTAGCGGCCAATTGGCCATGGACCGCCTCGAAGCCTTGTTGAGTCCAAAATCCCACATTATTAACCAAAAAACGAGAAAATTAATGTTAAACCCTCAGGTCCATCCCTCTATACAACCTGTACCAGGTGGGCTCGTCGCCACCCGGGAACTTCAAACCTTCACAACAGGGAGGACAAACATCACTTTTTATTCATTCGACAACATCAATTGCAGCAAACCAAGGGTCCTCCTCTGTCAAGCCCACTCTCCTGCGAAAGCTTGATTCCGTATCAGCCTCTCCAACTGGAGCATCAAGCAACGGCATCATACCAGAGGTCCTTGCTACATCTGTAACAGACTTCTTCAAACAAGGTATGATACAGGCAGCACAGCACATGAGCATAAGAAAAACAACAACTAGGGACACCGAAATCCAGTATTCATCATTGTAGTGTACTTACCAAACCAACCACCCAGCCAGGGGAACAGTCCACTCTCCTCCACACCTGCAAGACCCTCCATCTCCACCGATAACCTTACCAACCCACTCAGAGTTTTTTTAAAAATGCTCCCATCCGGACTAGTATTGTTAGGGACAAACTTGCAATACTGTTCTCCAATCATTTTACATACACCTCCCTGGTTGGCCAGTATCATGTCTAGTGCTAGCCTATTCTGTCTAGCAGTTCGAGAGGTGGCATCCAATTGTTCAGCCATCCCCCTAAGTGCAGTGTGGGTGTAGTTGACAAATCATTGTTGATTATAGTAGATATAATTGATCCAGGCATTTTGTTTAGTATCAACAATAGCTGGACCAAGAATGGTGGGCATCAGATGCCACAGACCATCATTTCTGTTTAATGCCTGGAATTCGTGGGGGGACCCCTATTAGGACCCCCAAGAGGTTGGTGTGGCTGATATCTGTACCCTCGGACCAAGTAGCGTCTCGGCTCTGCCGTCTCCTGGGTTGGTTCCGAGCCTCTGTGTCATGTGCAGCTCCCAGAAGTTGATTAGCTGTAACCTCAATAATAGGCAATGGTGTTATCAGACTGGCCAAAACACATGTGCAACGACAATTTCCTTTCAAAATGGGGGTCAACTGCCTGGCAGGTCCACACATCCACCATACATCAGCAACACCTCTAGTTAATAGTGACATTAGTGATGCAGGCAGTAGTAGGGAGCCTCACATAGTCTATACCCCTACCTGTACCAGTGATACAGCTGTAATATCCCCCATATGCCTTAACTCCCCACGGTACCTTCTGGGGAGGGACTTCTGGGAACACAAGACTCAGAGTTTTACACAGGGTTGAATTTGGCTTAAACTTTCCAATGTACACATCCAACCTTCCCCATTACTTAGGGCAAATGGGTGAGCAGCCAGAATAGGTCTGGCATGTCCACATACGACACAGTCCTTTCTATTTATTGTTTTGTAGGCCAACCACATATTCTCCCTTTCCTCATATTCAGTTTAAGTCCCCAATTGGTCACTATCTGAGATGTCTTTTACATTTATTACCTGTACCAGATTGGAGAGCTTAGGTGGTGGTGTGGGAGTTGGTCTTGAAGTGGTGGAGGAGGCCGGCTGAATCCCTGGTCTGTTGGAACTGGTGGTTGTTCTGGCAGTACTGCGATGGTAACATCCCCATCGTATCCTAATCGGACAGCTCAGGACTACAAGCAGTCCTGTAAAACCCCACCCTCTCCCAGAGAACACATCATCAGCCAGAGATCAAGCAACACTTTCACTTCTATGAACGTTCACAGTGATGACAGGTCGGGGTCAGGGAATTCTTCATTAAGGAGTTGACCCCTGAGCTTTATTAGCAACAGTTCTTCTCCCTAACTCTGTGATCATTCGGCAGTGCCAGTGTGTCTCACCCTCCAAGTGCGATATGCCCCCAGGTCAAGTGAATCACCTTCTCCTTTAATTCATCTGTAACGCATAAAATCCTGGACATACAGGTTCGGTTAACCACCAGTTTCTCATTTGTTTTATCTGATTATATATTTAACTTCTATACCTATTTGTTAGCTATAATTTTGAATTTTACATTAGTTTATTTTCCAATAGGCCCCATCCTATCCTAGACCACAATGTACCCATCCCCCTCTTGATACCTGGCTCTAGCCAGGTAACAACCTTACCTATTCTAAATAATGACTTAGGTAAGAATAGTAAAATATTCTTATGTTCTACATTATCATTGTAGGAGCGCCCCTTTCATGTCTCCATTCAGTAACTGTTATCTACCCATTCTGTTATCCATGTCCTGGCGCCCCTTCCGAAACTCCCCTCTCTGCTCTCAAACCTTCAAGGTCTCAGCAGTGTAGGGAGGGCCTGTCTGTCTGCCCTTTCCCTTATCTGTCTGTAACAACTGTTTTGTTTCCAAATTTTAACTAAATGTCTCACTGTTTGGCTTCATCTAAACTCATGGATTTTTAGAAAAACATGTCTATGGTGGCAATTTCTAGAGTCCTTACATATTAATTTACCTCAAAACCAGTATACCAAATGACCACAAATGCATTATCTACATGGCCCTCCCCCGAAGCTGATCAGACTTCAAGAGACAGCCATGATGCAGGTCAAAGGTTACAACACCCCCTTACATTCGTGTTCCATACCATGTCTAGACCTATTAAAGAACCCCTTATCTTTAAAAAATTAAAAATTTCCTTGTCTAATTAAAACTCAGAAAATAAAACTCTGAATATTCCATATATGAGTGTGCCCCTTTAAGATACCTTGTCTCTGGGAACATGTAAATCCCCTTAACCCAAACGTTTACTACAAACAAAACATAATTACATAGTTATACCTGTCACAAGAATTTAAAACATGGCCAAGAGGATTAAGTCCTCACCACATTAAAGCTCAGGCTTGGACTTAGGTACCGAGCGGCGACCAGTTAAAAAATAGTTATTAACCTTACCCGGATTTGCCAATTCAGCACGAGCTCCCGAATGATCAAGCTCAGTTTAATTCCGATGCTACCTAGAAGGGTGTCCGAGGCGTGTACGAGGTTGCCAACAACTTACATCTTCAACTTACACTAACTTCTAGTCCCGGACACTGATACAACTTGAACAGACACTTCAACCGTGCAGGATCCTTCTAGTTCTAGCAACTAGGCCCGCTTCTACGGTGGTCAATCATTTCTCATTACTCATTTCATCTCTTTTCATTCTTAGACTATATGACAAATATCTTTGCATCAATGCCTCAGTATGCAACTTATATAATAAATTTAACGGAAATTCATACTCACACTCAGTCACTGATCTTAAATTTGGTTATCTCTATATTACAATATGCAGATTTTTGATTTAACCGGCTCTGCTTACCTTTTGTTTAGTCGACTTTTAGATCAGATTCCTGAGGTGAGATGAATCCCCGGCAGCTCCTTTTCAGGTCACCCGTCTCTCTGGATTTGTCTCCAACTTCTCTCTCTCTTCTCATCATCCTATGGACCGAATTCAGGTTCTTAGAAAACCGTCCTCTGCTACCATGTTAAAGATCAGATGATATTTACTAGAAGAGAGAGACCAAGTTGAGACGCTAGACCAGGTGGATAAGGTATGATATTTAAGGCAGTTTAATAAGTTGCAAAGATATCTGACAACACGTGCACGGGCTCGTCCATTTAGCTCAGAGGGAGCTAGCAGGAGGAGCCCCGACTCATATTGTGCAATACATTTTATACAGTGAAATGACGTAGTTAGATTCTAGTAGTTCTGCTCTCCTGACTGGTCGCTGTGAGTGGAGGGCGGTCCCCTTCAGGCTGATATCAATGTTCCATTGGTTCTCAGTAGTGTTCTTTGTCCTTGGAACTCCCGCCTGAAACAGGGGTTTGTGTGTGTGTGTGTGTATATGCATGCGCATGCTCGTTGAGTGCCATGCCGGTCTGGGTTGTCTCTTGTATTGACAAGATGTTGAAGCAGACACCAGCAACTGGCGCCTGAGGTCAGAGCGCCCCCCTGAGGTCAGAGCGCCCCCCTGCCTTATCAGTGCTCATAAATGGTTTGTGTCAGCCATCTCTCTCTGTGTGTGTGTGGGAGTAAGGTTAGTATCTGGCACAGGCAGAACTGGTTCATCTGTGGGGTGCAGCAAAGTGTTACAACCACGTCTGCTTTAATAATGAAGGCATTATAACAATATTATAGCTAACACCTGCACTGTAGCCAGTTGGCTAATAATACATCGTTTTATTTATTTTTTTACATTTTCTAAATGTATTTACTTACGTGAATAGGTTCTCCCAGCCATGTGGACAATTGGAAACGGCGTTTTAGAGTATATTACTATTGAACTATGTACCCATTTAATAACCAGACCTTCATACAAACTTGCTCAGCTGAATTCTTGACTCACAATCGAACATGCTGCTTTATGCTGCCCACAAGCCAGTCACAATGTGCGGCCTAAGCGGCCCGCGGTAATATACCGCTATCTAGTGTACATTCACCGTCATGCCGGTGACTAGAAAGTCTCAGTAAATGAAATGTTGTGGTGGACGGAGTCCGCCCCGTTCCGTGTGCGGCTGCGAGGAGCGACTCCCCACCGGGTAAAACTAGACCAGATTAACGGCCTCAGCGAGAAGTCCCAACAGATTCCCCCCCAAAAAACGACCTCGTTAAACATTCGCTTTTTTCCGTCTAGACAAGACACCGATACTTCAGAAGCACAGTGGTGAGTATACATGTCATTTGGAATTGTGAAACTTGCGACTCAATGAAGAATATATGAAAATGTTTTTATGTAGAATACATTATTGTTTTACATGTGTGTTATTCAATTTCTGTTATTATTTTTCATTTAATTTGCAAAAACATAATGCGAAACTACTTCATGTTCTATCGTCGTTTCGAGACTATTGACTATTCAAACTCTTCCATGATTACATTTTGATACGCACAGCTCACATGCGCAATGTTTATTCCTCCCCAAAACCCCCGACAGACGGTTCAGATACTCACAGCTCTCATGCGCAATGTTTATTCCTCTCCAAAACCCCCGACAGACGGTTCAGGGGGGTGCATTGCAGTGTGGAACTATGAAGAACTTCCCTGACTCATCGAAAATAAACCTCTACTGTATCTTAAGAGAAACATGCCATGTTGCAGCACTGTAGACTACATGTGAATTGCTACTGCATTTATCACGACGATGTATTGAATCATTCCGGGAAGATGTTTATTGAAACCCTTTTAAAAAATATAAAATTAGAACTGACCAGGAACAAACTTGCTGTAATTGTAGAAATGACTGATTCTTACTATACAATTTTATAATATGTCAACACTTAAAATATTTACTTAGCCTGCTTTCTACTTCTCTTACTGATGGAGAGAGTGAGTGAATTAGGTTTGGGATGTGTCTCGTTTGTTGAGCCACACTAGCAATAACCAGCATGTTGGACAGGAATTGTAGATTTGTGGTTGTGTGTTCCAGGGTTTGTTGAGAAATCTTAACCTACAGGATCATCTACAGGCAGAATAGTTCGATTACAGATTCTAAAGTGTAATGAAGGACCAATACACCCACAGACAGAAAGACAGACAGACAGTACCATGTAACAGACCCCAGTCCAGTAACTAGCATCAGTACCGTGTAACAGACCCCAGTCCAGTAACTAGCATCAGTACCATGTAACGGACCCCAGTCCAGTAACTAGCATCAGAACCATGTAACAGACCTCAGTCCAGTAACTAGCATCAGAACCATGTAACAGACCCCAGTCCAGTAACTAGCATCAGTACCATGTAACAGACCCCAGTCCAGTAACAGACCCCAGTCCAATAACTAGCATCAGAACCATGTAACAGACCCCAGTCCAGTAACAGACCCCAGTCCAGTAACTAGCATCAGAACCATGTAACAGACCCCAGTCCAGTAACTAGCATCAGTACCATGTAACAGACCCCAGTCCAGTAACTAGCATCAGTACCATGTAACAGACCCCAGTCCAGTAACTAGCATCAGTACCGTGTAACAGACCCCAGTCCAGTAACTAGCATCAGTACCCTGTAACAGACCCCAGTCCGGTAACTAGCATCAGTACCATGTAACGGACCCTAGTCCAGTAACTAGCATCAGTACCGTGTAACAGACCCCAGTCCAGTAACTAGCATCAGTACCGTGTAACGGACCCCAGTCCAGTAACTAGCATCAGTACCATGTAACAGACCCCAGTCCAGTAACTAGCATCAGTACCATGTAACAGACCCCAGTCCAGTAACTAGCATCAGTACCATGTAACAGACCCAGTCCAGTAACTAGCATCAGTACCATGTAACAGACCCCAGTCCAGTAACTAGCATCAGTACCATGTAACAGACCCCAGTCCAGTAACTAGCATCAGTACCATGTAAGAGACCCCAGTCCAGTAACTAGCATCAGTACCATGTAACAGACCCCAGTCCAGTAACTAGCATCAGTACCGTGTAACAGACCCCAGTCCATTAACTAGCATCAGTACCGTGTAACAGACCCCAGTCCATTAACTAGCATCAGTACCGTGTAACAGACCCCAGTCCAGTAACTAGCATCAGTACCATGTAACAGACCCCAGTCCAGTAACTAGCATCAGTACCGTGTAACAGACCCCAGTCCAGTAACTAGTAACAGACCCCAGTCCAGTAACTAGCATCAGAACCGTGTAACAGACCCCAGTCCAATAACTAGCATCAGTACCATGTAACAGACCCCAGTCCAGTAACTAGCATCAGTACCATGTAACAGACCCCAGTCCAGTAACTAGCATCAGTACCATGTAACAGACCCCAGTCCAGTAACTAGCATCAGTACCATGTAAGAGACCCCAGTCCAGTAACTAGCATCAGTACCATGTAACAGACCCCAGTCCAGTAACTAGCATCAGTACCGTGTAACAGACCCCAGTCCATTAACTAGCATCAGTACCGTGTAACAGACCCCAGTCCATTAACTAGCATCAGTACCGTGTAACAGACCCCAGTCCAGTAACTAGCATCAGTACCATGTAACAGACCCCAGTCCAGTAACTAGCATCAGTACCGTGTAACAGACCCCAGTCCAGTAACTAGTAACAGACCCCAGTCCAGTAACTAGCATCAGAACCGTGTAACAGACCCCAGTCCAATAACTAGCATCAGTACCATGTAACAGACCCCAGTCCAGTAACTAGCATCAGTACCATGTAACAGACCCCAGTCCAGTAACTAGCATCAGTACCATGTAAGAGACCCCAGTCCAGTAACTAGCATCAGTACCATGTAACAGACCCCAGTCCAGTAACTAGCATCAGTACCGTGTAACAGACCCCAGTCCATTAACTAGCATCAGTACCGTGTAACAGACCCCAGTCCATTAACTAGCATCAGTACCGTGTAACAGACCCCAGTCCAGTAACTAGCATCAGTACCATGTAACAGACCCCAGTCCAGTAACTAGCATCAGTACCGTGTAACAGACCCCAGTCCAGTAACTAGCATCAGTACCGTGTAACAGACCCCAGTCCGGTAACTAGCATCAGTACCGTGTAACGGACCCCAGTCCAGTAACTAGCATCAGTACCGTGTAACAGACCCCAGTCCAGTAACTAGCATCAGTACCGTGTAACGGACCCCAGTCCAGTAACTAGCATCAGTACCGTGTAACAGACCCCAGTCCGGTAACTAGCATCAGTACCGTGTAACGGTACGGCCCACCACGGCCCACATCCTGCTGGTCGGTCATTACACAGCCACGGACACCACCATGGAGTCTTCTGTCAATTCTGAGGGTCGAACAGAGTATACTGTCAATAGATCATACTGTAGGAATACTTGTAACATGTTTTGTGAATTTACATGCATTGCAATATGTCATTTACTGTAAATGTAATGGTAAAGCGTAGTGCATATCCTGCAGATTACCGTTTTTTTGGGGGGGACGAAATGTTCTCATGATCCAATTGACAGTTGATCTTTTCAGATTGGGGTGAACTAATCTGGCAGCCTCTGCCACGGTACGGCCCGGGCTTCAACAGACACATCAGTTCTCAACACAACAGTTCCTTGATTCCTCACGTCCTCGCTCCTCGCCTCCTTCTCAAAACCTATTGGAAGACAAGGTCAGAGGTCCCGCCTCTCTGACCTTGTTCCTCCAATGGCTTTTTGAGAAGGAGGTGAGAAGAGGATGTGTAGAGAATGCAATTGAGATTGTCCCAGTGCCTGTTATCTGCTTGGTTGATGTAGTGTTGTAGGAATTCCACTAGAGGTCAGTAGAACCACATCAGTAGAGTTTAATCTCCTACTGGACTGAAGGCAACATGTAACAGTGGTTAGTTACTCTGGTCAACCTTACCTTTCCTTCACTAGTTGTAGTGAACCTCTCCAACTCTATCCACAAGATACATTTTAGTGAAAGATGTTGCTATGAGACTCTTCCTGTATTAATGTAAAGTGAAATCTTATGTTATGATTACACTTGAGTATTTAAAAAAAAGAAAATGTAACCTTTTTATTTAACTAGGCAAGTCAGTTAAGAACTAATTCTTATGTACAATGTCGGCCTACCCCGGCCCAATTGTGAGCCACCCTAAGTAACTTCCAATCACAGCTGGATGTGATACAGCCTGGATTCAAACCAGGGACTGTAGTGACACCTCAAGCACTGAGATGCAGTTCCTTAGACCGCTGCGCCACTCGGGAGCCCATTTAGCAGACACTCTTATCCAGAGCGTCTTACAGTAGTGAGTACATACATTTTCCATACTGGTCCCCCGTGGGAATCGAACCTACAACCCTTGCGTTTCAAGCACCACGCTCCTCCAACCGAGTCACACGGCTGCTATAAAGCCCATAGAACAGAACACATCTTAAGGCCCAGGGCCATCTATCATCCTGTGTCGGTACATATACAAACCATCATCAGCGATGGTTCTGGCCATCTCCACAAGAGGAATATTAGGTGAGGAAGTTAAGTCAAATGTCATGACGTAGGTAGTTGTACACATGGAACGGTAACGCATCTGATATGGAGGCCGTTACTGTTACTGTCAGGACATATACAAACCATCATCAGAGGTGGTTCTGGTCAGTGGATTTACAGCTGTTGGGGGGGTCGTCAGGATGAAAGTAACGTTGTGCCTCACTCTTCGTCCTAATCAATCTCCTCGACAACCACCACAGACAGTCCTCCTCACAACACCCCAGCCAGGAGGCAGGCTACCCCATAAACCTCACCACAGGCAGTCCTCTTCACAACACCCCAGCCAGGAGGCAGGCTACCCCATAAACCTCACCACAGACGGTCCTCCTCACTACACCCCAGCCAGGAGGCAGGCTACCCCATAAACCTCACCACAGACGGTCCTCCTCACAACACCCCAGACAGGAGACAGGCTACCCCATAAACCTCACCACAGGCGGTCCTCCTCACAACACCCCAGCCAGGAGACAGGCTACCCCATAAACCTCACCACAGACGGTCCTCCTCACAACACCCCAGCCAGGAGACAGGCTACCCCATAAACCTCACCACAGACGGTCCTCCTCACAACACCCCAGCCAGGAGGCAGGCTACCCCATAAACCTCACCACAGACGGTCCTCCTCACAACACCCCAGCCAGGAGACAGGCTACCCCATAAACCTCACCACAGACGGTCCTCCTCACTACACCCCAGCCAGGAGACAGGCTACCCCATAAACCTCACCACAGACAGTCCTCCTCACAACACCCCAGCCAGGAGACAGGCTACCCCATAAACCTCACCACACAGTCCTCCTCACAACATCCCAGCCAGGAGGCAGGCTACCCCATAAATCTCACCACACAGTCCTCCTCACTACACCCCAGCCAGGAGGCAGGCTGCTCCATAAACCTCACCACAGGCAGTCCTCCTCACTACACCCCAGCCAGGAGGCAGGCTACCCCATAAACCTCACCACAGACAGTCCTCACAACACCCCAGCCAGGAGGCAGGCTACCCCATAAACCTCACCACAGATGGTCCTCCTCACAACACCCCAGCCAGGAGACAGGCTACCCCATAAACCTCACCACAGGCAGTCCTCCTCACAACACCCCAGCCAGGAGACAGGCTGCCCCATAAACCTCACCACAGGCAGTCCTCCTCACTACACCCCAGCCAGGAGACAGGCTACCCCATAAACCTCACCACAGGCAGTCCTCCTCACTACACCCCAGCCAGGAGGCAGGCTACCCCATAAACCTCACCACAGACGGTCCTCCTCACAACACCCCAGCCAGGAGGCAGGCTACCCCATAAACCTCACCACAGACAGTCCTCCTCCCAAAATGCACCTTGTTCCCTTTATAGTGCACTACTGTTGAGCAGGTCCCATATGGTTAGTGCACTATAGGGCTCTGGTCAAAAGTTGGCCTAGTGCAATATATAGGGAATAGAGTGCCATTTGGGACGCAGAGTCAAGTTGAATTTATTGGCACCCTTGATAAAGATGAGTAAAAAAGACACAAGATGCCAGAGGCAACCTTTTTTTTGTTTGTTCCTAAATTGTCCTGGTACAGGGTAAAGTTCCTGATCCGTTGATCCTTAACAGGGACCAGTGGAAGCAAAATAGCCGCATAACATCAAAGATCCACCACCATATTTTACAGTAGGTAATGGGGTTCTTCTCAGGGCGAAAAAAAACACCACTGGTGTGGGCGTGGCCAAAGAGCTGTATTTTCATGTCGTCTGACTGTAGCACCGGTTCAAATCCAAGTGCCAATGCGCCGTTTAGCAAAACACCAGGCGTTTACGTTTGTTGGATGACATGAAAATAGAGCTCTTCGGCCACGTGCCGCAGTGGTGGATTTTGAGTTATACAACATACTGTAGCTCATAGAGCATAGTATAGTAATATAGTATAGTAATACAGCATAGTAATATAGCATAGTAATATAGTATAGTAATACAGTATAGTAATATAGCATAGTAATATAGTATAGTAATACAGAATATAGTATAGTAATACAGAATATAGTATAGTAATATAGTATAGTATAGTAATACAGCATATTATAGTAATACAATATAGTATAGTAAGGCAGTATAGTATAGCATTACAATGTTGTATAGTAATACAATATGGTGTGGTCCCGTGTGGCTCAGTTGGTAGAGCATGGCGCTTGCAACGCCAGGGTTGTGGGTTCAATTCCCACGGGGGGACCAGGATGAATATGTATGAACTTTCCAATTTGTAAGTCGCTCTGGATAAGAGCGTCTGCTAAATGACTTAAATGTAAATGTAATGTGTAGTAATACAATATAGTATAGTAATACAGCATATTATAGTAATACAATATAGTATAGTAATACAATATAGTATAGTCATGCAGTATAGTAATACAACATAGTATAGTAATACAGTATACTATGTTAACACAGTGTAGTAATACAGTATACTATAGTAACACATTATATTAACACAGTATTCTATAGTAATACAGTATACTATGGTAACACAGTATAGTAATACAGTATACTATGGTAACGCAGTATAGTATATTAACACAGTATTGTATAGTAATATAGTATCGTAATACAGTATACTATGGTAACACAGTATAGTAATACAGTATACTATAGTAACACAGTATAGTAATACAGTATACTATAGTAACACAGTATAGTAATACAGTATACTATAGTAACACAGTATAGTAATACAATATAGCTCAGTATTTGTATTATTTATTTTATACAGTCTTTTTTTTATTTGATCAAGGGTGGCAATAATTTCGGACCTGATTGTATGTCCGCTGAGAACACATCCATTAAACCTAGACACAGTCGGAACACCTACTCTATGTGAGAATGCTGTCCATTGACGACAACTCAGCATTCAACACCATAGTGCCCTCCAAGCACATCACTAAGGACGCTGGGACTGAACACCTGCTTCTGCACCTGCATCCTGGACTTCCTGATGGGCCGACCCCAGGTTGAGAGGGTAGGCAACGCTGCCACTCGGACCCTCCACATAGGGGCCCCTCATGGGAGCGTGCTTAGTCCCTTCCTGTACTCCCTGTTCACCCACGACTGCGTGGCTGCACACGACTCCAACACCATCATTAAGTTTGCTGACGACACAGCGGTGGTTGGCCTGATCGACGACGATGAGACAGCCTATAGGGAGGAGGTCAGAGACCTGGCAGTGTGGTGACGGGACAACAACCTCTGCCTCAAGGTCAGCAAGACAAAGGAGCTGATTGTGGATTACAGGAAACGGAGGGCCAAGCACACCCCCATTCATATCGATGGGACTGCAGTGGAGCGGGTCAAGAGCTTCAAGTTCCTCGGTGTCCACATCACTAAGGATCTATCATGATCCACACACACCAAGACAGTTGTGAAGAGGACACGGCAACCCTTCTTCCCCCTCAGGAGGCTGAAAAGATTTGGCATGGGCCCTAAGATTCGGAAAAAGTTCTAAAGCTGCACCATTGAGAGCATCTTGATACCGCTTGGTATTGCAATTGCTTAGCATCCGGACGCAAGTCGCTACAGAGGGTGTTGAGTATGGCCCAGTACATCACTGGGGCCAAGCTCCCTGCCAACCAGGAACTCTATACCAGGCGGTGTCAGAAGAAGGCCATAAAAACGATCAAAAGACTACACCAAGTCATTCACTCTGCTACCGAACCTCAAGCGGTACCGACACACCCAGTCTGTATCCAATAGGACCAGAAGCCATTAGACTGCTAAATAGTTGGTTAAATAGTTATCCAAATAGCTACCCGGACTATCTGCATTTACCCTTTTTTGTACTAACTCTTTTGACTCATCACATATACTGCTGCTACTGTTTATTATCTATCCTGTTGCTTAGTCACTTTATTTCTAGTTATATGTACATACCTACCTCAATTACCTCGTACCCCTGCACATTGTCTCAGTTCTGGTACCCCGTGTATATAGCCAAGTTATCATTACTCAGTACTGTTACCCTGTGTACATAGCCAAGTTAGCATTACTCATTGACTCAGTACTGGTACCCCTTGTATATAGCCAAGTTATCATTACTCATTGACTCAGTACTGGTACCCCTTGTATATAGCCAAGTTATCATTACTCATTGACTCAGTACTGGTACCCTGTGTATATAGCCAAGTTAGCATTACTCAGTACTGAGACTCTATGTATATAACCTAGTTATCTAGTTAAACCATCCCTCATGCTGACTTTAATAAACCATCCCTCATGCTGACTTTAATAAACCATCCCTCATGCTGACTTTAATAAACCATCCCTCATGCTGACTTTAATAAACCATCCCTCATGCTGACTTTAATAAACCATCCCTCATGCTGACTTTAATAAACCATCCCTCATGATAACTGACTAATAAACCATCCCTCATGATAACTGACTAATAAACCATCCCTCATGCTAACTGTAATAAACCATCCCTCATGATAACTGACTAATAAACCATCCCTCGTGATAACTGACTAATAAACCATCCCTCGTGATAACTGACTAATAAACCATCCCTCGTGATAACTGTAATAAACCACCCCTCGTGATACCTGACTAATAAACCACCCCTCGTGATACCTGACTAATAAACCACCCCTCGTGATAACTGACTAATAAACCATCCCTCGTGATAACTGACTAATAAACCATCCCTCGTGATAACTGACTAATAAACCATCCCTCGTGATAACTGACTAATAAACCATCCCTCGTGATAACTGACTAATAAACCATCCCTCGTGATAACTGACTAATAAACCATCCCTCGTGATAACTGACTAATAAACCATCCCTCGTGATAACTGACTAATAAACCATCCCTCGTGATAACTGACTAATAAACCATCCCTCGTGATAACTGACTAATAAACCATCCCTCGTGATAACATACTAATAGACCATCCCTCGTGATAACTGACTAATAAACCATCCCTCGTGATAACTGACTAATAAACCATCCCTCGTGATAACTGACTAATAAACCATCCCTCGTGATAACTGACTAATAAACCATCCCTCGTGATAACTGACTAATAAACCATCCCTCGTGATAACCGACTAATAAACCATCCCTCGTGATAACTGACTAATAAACCATCCCTCGTGATAACTGACTAATAAACCATCCCTAATGCTAACTTTAAATAGAGAGAGCAGAACATACTATTTTAATTCCAAAATGGTCCCCTCGTCCCTTTAAGTACATTACTTTAGGGTATCAAGTCTATTTTGCCAGTTGACAAAGAGGTATTAACCCTTTTAAAGAGACAGAAACAAATGGTGTGATGTAATATTTAGCTGTTAAACATATGAAGGTCATGGATTGTAATGTATACGGTGGGACACCAGGAGACTATGCAGCGGTCTCATAATGTTGTGACATACTGGGTTCCTGTTTAATAAACATGAAGCTGTCGGCACACTGTTTCAGGGAAATTAAATAGCCTGCTTACGGTAAATGGCTCTGGTTGGAAGGGGCGGGCAGAAAGGTGTGTGTGTGTGTCTATCTGTCTGTGTGTGTGTGTGTGTGTGTGTGTGTGTGTGTGTGTGTGTGTGTGTGTGTGTGTGTGTGTGTGTGTGTGTGTGTGTGTGTGTGTGTGTGTGTGTGTGTGTGTGTGTGTGTGTGTGTGTGTGTGTGTGTGTGTGTGTGTGTGTGTGTGTGTGTGTGTGTGTGTGTGTGTGTGTGTGCAGATGGTGACACAGAATCCCAGATCCCTCCTTCCCCCTCCTCTCTCCCCTCTCCTCTCTCTCCTCTCCTCCCTCCTCCCCTCTCTCCCTGTTTGCCTATTGACATGATAATGGGTACAAATTGATGAAGACATTTCACTCAGTCTCTGACAAGAGTGTGACACGGTACACAAACACTACACCACCCACTAGCAGACATTAATCTCTCTCCTCCTCCTCCTCCCCTCTCCATCTTTCTCTTTCCCTGCTGACAACCAGCCAGCACACGGCCTGCTTTAATCAGCTAATTCCCCCTGTCCCTCTGACACTCTCTCCCCAGGCAGGAGAGGCCGGGGGCCCTCTGACACTCTCTCCCCAGGCAGGAGAGGCCGGGGGCCCTCTGACACTCTCTCCCCAGGCAGGAGAGACCGGGGTCCCTCTGACACTCTCTCCCCAGGCAGGAGAGGCCGGGGGAGGTGGAAACGCATTGAATACAGGTAACACATTCAGAAATGGCAAAACAGACAGTCGAAAAAGAAATCATATGAAACAAGGTTTTGATGTGTCTGTCCTCTATATCTAGGAGATAATGTATAATATATTGAACCGTTTTTTTGGGGCACAAAACTATTTCCATACTACTTCCATATTTTTTGAACCGGTCCCGGGTTACCTTCAGAGTCCAGTGACACTTGTTGGGATTTTAGAACATTTGTTTTTATTAGTTCCTATTAGTTTGTATTAGTTCCTATTAGTTTGTATTAGCTCCTATTAGTTTGTATTAGTTCCTATTAGTTCCTATTAGTTTGTATTAGTTCCTATTAGTTTGTATTAGTTCCTATTAGTTCCTATTAGTTTGTATTAGTTCCTATTAGTTCCTATTAGTTTCTATTAGTTCCTATTAGTTTGTATTAGCTCCTATTAGTTTGTATTAGTTCCTATTAGTTTGTATTAGTTTCTATTAGTTTGTATTAGTTCCTATTAGTTCCTATTAGTTTGTATTAGCTCCTATTAGTTTGTATTAGTTCCTATTAGTTTGTATTAGCTCCTATTAGTTCCTATTAGTTTGTATTAGTTCCTATTAGTTTGTATTAGTTCCTATTAGTTCCTATTAGTTTGTATTAGTTCCTATTAGTTTGTATTAGCTCCTATTAGTTTGTATTAGCTCCTATTAGTTTGTATTAGCTCCTATTAGTTTGTATTAGTTCCTATTAGTTTGTATTAGTTTGTATTAGCTCCTATTAGTTTGTATTAGTTCCTATTAGTTTGTATTAGTTCCTATTAGTTTGTATTAGTTCCTATTAGTTTGTATTAGCTCCTATTAGTTTGTATTAGTTCCTATTAGTTCCTATTAGTTTGTATTAGTTCCTATTAGTTTGTATTAGTTCCTATTAGTTCCTATTAGTTTGTATTAGTTTGTATTAGTTCCTATTAGTTCCTATTAGTTCCTATTAGTTCGTATTTGTTCCTATTAGTTTGTATTAGTTCCTATTAGTTTGTATTAGTTCCTATTAGTTTGTATTAGTTCCTATTAGTTTGTATTAGTTCCTATTAGTTCGTATTAGTTTGTATTAGCTCCTATTAGTTTGTATTAGTTCCTATTAGTTTGTATTAGTTCCTATTAGTTTGTATTAGTTCCTATTAGTTTGTATTAGTTCCTATTAGTTTGTATTAGTTTGTATTAGCTCCTATTAGTTTGTATTAGTTCCTATTAGTTCCTATTAGTTTGTATTAGTTCCTATTAGTTTGTATTAGTTCCTATTAGTTTGTATTAGTTCCTATTAGTTCCTATTAGTTTGTATTAGTTCCTATTAGTTCCTATTAGTTTGTATTAGTTCCTATTAGTTTGTATTAGTTCCTATTAGTTCCTATTAGTTTGTATTAGTTCCTATTAGTTCCTATTAGTTTGTATTAGTTCCTATTAGTTTGTATTAGTTCCTATTAGTTTGTATTAGTTCCTATTAGTTCCTATTAGTTCCTATTAGTTTGTATTAGTTCCTATTAGTTTGTATTAGCTCCTATTAGTTCCTATTAGTTTGTATTAGTTCCTATTAGTTCCTATTAGTTCCTATTAGTTTGTATTAGTTCCTATTAGTTTGTATTAGCTCCTATTAGTTTGTATTAGCTCCTATTAGTTTGTATTAGCTCCTATTAGTTCCTATTAGTTCCTATTAGTTTGTATTAGCTCCTATTAGTTTGTATTAGCTCCTATTAGTTTGTATTAGCTCCTATTAGTTTGTATTAGTTCCTATTAGTTTGTATTAGTTCCTATTAGTTTGTATTAGTTCCTATTAGTTTGTAGGTCAAACAGTTTGAAACACTACAGACAGAAGAAGTTGGCACATTATTGGTACCGACTTCAGACGAGTCCTGGTGGGGCATGTCGAGGTCGTAGAGCAAAACGGAGAACACTATCGCGTTCGTGAGAGTCTCATTTCCATAGAGTGGTTATAGAACAGATATCTCTACCTTAAAGAACAGATATCTCTACCTTAAAGAACAGATATCTCTACCTTAAAGAACAGATATCTCTACCTTAAAGAACAGCTATCTCTACCTTAAAGAACAGCTATCTCTACCTTAAAGAACAGCTATCTCTACCTTAAAGAACAGCTATCTCTACCTTAAAGAACAGCTATCTCTACCTTAAAGAACAGCTATCTCTACCTTAAAGAACAGCTATCTCTACCTTAAAGAACAGCTATCTCTACCTTAAAGAACAGCTATCTCTACCTTAAAGAACAGCTATCTCTACCTTAAAGAACAGCTATCTCCACCTTTAAAGAACAGATATCTCCACCTTAAAGAACAGATATCTCCACCTTAAAGAACAGCTATCTCCACCTTAAAGAACAGCTATCTCTACCTTAAACAAATAGATTTAGATGGGGATTTTTGTATTATGTTAATTTGATTGCCGCACTGGTGCGTCAATTGACTCTAATGGCTATTGTGAAGTCCTGATCCACCAATTCGGTCCAATCACAGAGCCACAGTTTAACGGGGCGGCAGCTAGCCTAGTGGTTAGAGCGTTGGACTAGTAATCGAAAGGTTGCTCGATCGAATCCCTGAGCTGACAAGGTACAAATCTGTTGTTCTGGCCTTGAACTAGGCAGTTAACCCACTGTCATTGTAAATAAGAATTTGAGTTACCTGGGTTACCTGCCTAGTTAAATAAACGTTATTTTTTTTAAACAACTTATTAGTTATTTCGATGTATTATTAATAACTAATAAATAACAGATAAATAACCACAAGCTCAGTTAGCGGTAAAATCAATTTGATGTTATAAGATAGCATATCCCGACACAGACTCAACAGTCTTCGTCTTCTTGGAAGGCCACAATATTTACAATCCACACTGCATTTATTAACCATGTTCTTCAAAATGATCAATCAACCGTGAACCTTCAAGCAAAATGATCAATCAACCGTGAACCTTCAAGCAGTGACAAAATGCAGACACCATATATATATATATGGTCTCAAACATGATCTCGCAAATAACAAAAATGAAATATCTACTTCCCTTTATCAATCCTGAAAGGAAGATAAGTATTGATCGCCAAAAGATGGATGGTTGTTGAGCAGTTCACCTCCTGAGGTGTGCTTTCATTTAAATCACTGGGCTGTGAGACTTATACCCGATTTATACCTTTAACAAATCGCCTGGGGTACATCCCAAATGGCACCCTATTCCCTATGTAGTGCACTACTTTAGACCAGGGCTGGCACCCTATTCCCTATGTAGTGCACTACTTTAGACCAGGGCCCATAGGGCTCCAGTCTAAAGTAGTGCACTATATATAGGGAATAGGGTGCCATAGGGCTCCGGTCTAAAGTAGTGCACTATATATAGGGAATAGGGTGCCATAGGGCTCCAGTCTAAAGTAATGCACTATATAAGGAATAGGGTGCCATTTGGGACCCACCCTGTCCCCCTGACCAATGTGTTTGGCTACAGATACACCACTCACCCTAGATGATGAAAGAAACCCCCCAAAAAGCTGTTACAAATCAACAGGATCAATTCAATCAACTGGAATGATGCATGTAAATCTCCTCCGTTGGAGATCTTCCAACGTGTCATTATCTTTGTCCTAACTCAACCTTTTCTTGCACAGGGATCCCCGCCCAGGCAAACTGGCGACCCAGGGACCACCCCCCCATCCTGTCGCCATGTCTTATTAGGTGAATGATGATGGAGAAGTAATCAATGTTTTTTTTTTTAAATGAATAGATCTGGTAGATATTCATATTATCACCTTCCCACAGTTACATCTATCACTCCAGTGTTTAATTGCTATAGTGTAATTATTTCGCCACCATGGCCTATTTATTGCCTTAACTCCCTTATCTCACCTCATTTGCACTCGCTGTATATAGACGTTTTCTACTGTATTATTGACTGTAATGTTTGTTTACTCCATGTGTAACTCTGTTGTTTGTGTCACACTGCTTTGCTTTAACTTGGCCAGGTTGCAGTTGTAAATGAGAATTTGTTCTCAACTTGCCTACCTGGTTAAATAAAGGTGAAATAAAACATTTAAAAATGAATAATTGAAAGAGGAAGTGTTATCTCTAACATAGCCTTTGGTCACATCTTCTCCTGCTCTTCCCCTCCGGCGTACGACGTCGTCAGAATACTAACCACCGGTCGTAGGATTCATCATTAAGCACACCTCATTAAGCACACCTGTTAATCATTATGATTCACACCTGGACTTCATTATGATTCACACCTGTTAATCATTATGATTCACACCTGGACTTCATTACCTTCATCATTTCCCCCACCTGTTATTATATGTCCCTCCCTTATGTGTTCTCAGCAGTTGGTATTGTTCTCGTTTACCCGGCGTGTAGCCTTATGGAATTGTCTCGTTACTGGTTTCTTTTTGTTTTATTTAAAAGTTAAATCACCTGCTTCCCGATTCACTGCTCAGTTATTACAACTTTTAGCTAGAAAGCTAACTCAAAACACATTTCAGCTAGCAGCTGTTTAGCTGGTTAAAAACCAAAGTTAACCGTGTGATGGTACAAATGAATGTCCAAGTCAAGAAAGCTTACAGTGGCTACACACGTGTGAGTTGTCAATGTCAGATACTCCAGTGAGTGTAATTTCCTCAATATTAGGAGTTGAGAAATAAAGTTAGAAAGAAGATATTATTAAATGTTCTACTGGAAGGTATGTAACATTTTAAAAATAAACTTAATCTGTTGTTTCTAGCGATACACAGACAAAACATTAAACATATATATATATTTATATTTATACATTTATATTTATATATACAGTACCAGTCAACAGTTTGGACACCTACTCATTTCAGGGTTTTTCTTTATTTTTACTATTTTCTACATTGTAGAATAATAGTGAAGACATCAAAACTATGAAATAACACATATGGAATCATGTAGTAACCAAAAAACGGTTTATATATTTTATTTATATATATATATATACTTTGTATTTGAGATTCTTTAAAGTAGCCACCCTTTGCCTTGATGACAGCTTAGCACACTCTTGGCATTCTCTCAACCAGCTTCACAAGGTAGTCACCTGGAATGCATTTCAATTAACAGGTGTGCTTTGTTAAAAGTTAATTTGTGGAATTTCTCTTCATCTTAATGCGTTTGAGCCAATCAGTTGTGTTGTGACAAGGTAGGGGTGGTATACAGAAGAGAGCCCTATTTGGTAAAATACCAGGTCCATATTATGGCAAGAACAGCTCAAATAAGCAAAGAGAAACGACAGTCCATCATTACTTGAAGACAAGGTCAGTCAGTGTGGAAAATTTCAAGAACTTTGAAAGTTTCTTTAAGTGTAGTCTCAAAAACCATCAAGCGCTATGATGAAACTGGTTCTCATGAGGACCGCCACAAGAAAGGAAGACCCAGAGTTACCTCTGCTGCAGAGGATAAGTTCATTGGAGTTAACAGTAACAGACACATCTCAACATCAACTGTTCAGAGGAGAGTGCGTGAATCAGGCCTTCATGTTCGAAATGCTGCAAAGAAACCACTACTAAAGGACACCAATAAGAAGAAGAGATTTGCTTGGGCCAAGAAACACGAGCAATGGACATTAGACCGGAGGAAATCTGTCCTTTTGCTCTGATGAGTCCAAATTTGACTACCACAGCATTCTGCAGCGATACGCCGTCCCATCTGGTTTGTGCTTCGTGGGACTATCATTTGTTTTTAAACAGGACAATGACCCAAAACCCACCTCCAGGCTGTGTAAAGGCTATTTGACCAAGAAGGAGAGTGATGGAATGCTGCATCAGATGACTTGGCCTCCACAATCACCCGACCTCAACCCAATTGAGATGGTTTGGACCGCAGAGTGAAGGAAAAGCAGCCAACAAGTGCTCAGCATATGTGGGAGTTCCTTCAAGACTGTTGGAAAAAGCATTCCAGGTGACTACCTCATGAAGCTGGTTGAGAGAATACAAAACTGTCATCAAGGCAAAGGGTGGCTACTTTGAAGAATCTAAAATATATTTTGATTTGTTTAACACTTTTTTGGTTACTATATGATTCCATATGTGTTATTTCATAGTTTTGATGTCTTCACTATTATAGAAAATAGTAAAAATAAAGAAAAACTCTTTACTAGTACTGTATATTTTTACCACTTTATTTATATATATATTTTCGCGGACCCCCTGCAGTAGCCCCTCCGCAGACCCCAGGTTGAGTATCCCTGTCTTAACGTATCGTTAGGGCCACATTTCCTGCTATATGAACACTTGATTAAGGGCTGGATTCAATCCGTGGCGTTGAGGTCCAGTGTTACGGTGTGACTGAAAATGTAAAGGCAATGTTCTCCCGTCAGTGGAAACTGCATTCACGATAAAATGTTAGCATGTTAGCTCAAACTGCATTCACGATAAAATGTTAGCATGTTAGCTCAAACTGCATTCACGATAAAATGTTAGCATGTTAGCTCAAACTGCATTCACGATAAAATGTTAGCATGTTAGCTCAAACTGCATTCACGATAAAATGTTAGCATGTTAGCTCAAACTGCATTCACGATAAAATGTTAGCATGTTAGCTCAAACTGCATTCACGATAAAATGTTAGCATGTTAGCTCAAACTGCATTCACGATAAAATGTTAGCATGTTAGCTCAATCAGAATTTACCCTTTAAAATGTCTATCGCACGTAATCTGTAACGCTACAGCGATACAGATTGAAGACAGGCCCACATGACCATGTGAGTCCTAGTGCACATAAAAGGGCTGTTTCAGCATTGGCTAAGCATGACTGGAGTTAAAAGAAAACGGGGTGTAATGAACCACTATGTTCATCGATAATCAGTCATATCAGTGAGGTAATTGTTTATTAGTATTAAATACGTCTCTGTCAACAGGCAGAATATCCTGTTATCCTTTTATATTTTAAAGATCAGTGTTAGTTTTTTTTGACAGATGTTTCCAAATTCTTTTCAAATTATATATTGTGTTAATAGAGTTTCAGCCTGTTCTATATAACATTTATAAAATATTTAACTTGTTCTACCCCCTTGGCAGGTGAAAGATGAGGGAAAGTGGCAGGTTGGGCAGTAATGATCTCCTTTACCTTCGCCAGGAGCTATTTGTAAAGTCTATGTTAGGCAGGCCTATCACTGGTCTGTGGGAACAGCAACAGCTGGGAGATAGCCACACAAAGTGCCTGAATACACATCATTACCTGGCCATTTACAGGAATTAGAGCAGGTGTCGTGGTAGTTTGGGTTGACGGAACTGATGAAGTGAGGCTATCTTCACTAAGGCGTGATAAGGAATTTGGTGACACATCAACAGATCCCCCAAACAATGGGGATTTCATGAAAATGTAGCCTTTAAAAGGTCTCTGGTGTATCTATTTAAATGATCCTGATCATCCCAGATGTAGCATGGTCCTTCGTCCTCCATTCTTAAATATCCGGAGAGTTAGATGATGCCAAAACACAGTCAGTTTAACCCTTGTCCTCCGTGTCGTTCATCCTGGGCTTGTTAGAAGCTCATTTAAAGGGTTGTACAAACAAGCCTGTATTATCTGCCTGGTTAAGCAGCAGCGGCATGCTGAGGGACTGAACTGCGCCACAGTGGGACATCTGTTGACTTCACATAAAAAAGGAAATTGCCATCTTTATTTGTCATCCATTTTGTTTTTGAGTGGCTGTTCCTTGACCCTCTTCGTAGTCTCTTGAGACAGGCTGTTAACATTCGGTAAATGTCAGATGAAACCCCCCAAATCAAGTAGCTGGTCAATGGGGTACAGAAGATTTGGTTCTGTAATGTAAGATTCCATGCCATAGAAAACAAAATGGGAAAAGTCTGTGAATATTCCAGCTCCCAGCAATGTGTGTGATCTTGTCAACTGTAACTCCTGTCCTGTTCCTGGTTCCTGTGTGGGACTAACTGGTTCCTGTGTGGGACTAACTGGTTCCTGTGTGGGACTAACTGGTTCCTGTGTGGGACTAACTGGTTCCTGTGTGGGACTAACTGGTTCCTGTGTGGGACTATCTGGTTCCTGTGTGGGACTAACTGGTTCCTGTGTGGGACTAACTGGTTCCTGTGTGGGACTAACTGGTTCCTGTGTGGGATTAACTGGTTCCTGTGTGGGATTTACTGGTTCCTGTGTGGGATTAACTGGTTCCTGTGTGGGACTAACTGGTTCCTGTATGGGATTAACTGGTTCCCGTGTGGGATTAACTGGTTCCCGTGTGGGATTAACTGGTTCCCGTGTGGGATTAACTGGTTCCCGTGTGGGACTAACTGGTTCTGTCTGCGGTGTCTGTTCCTCCATAAATCCTCCATCTTAATCAAAGACCCCTCCCCTCCTTCCCCATGAATACCTGCTGCTGATGCACAATGAACCTAATGGAGATAGTTACCCTCATAACGTTGCATTGTTACCACTCCTGTTGGGCTGGCTGGCGGCAGAGGCAGCTGGTGGGAGGGAGGGGGAGCAGGAGGGGAGGGGGCAGTGAGAGGGGTAAATCAGAGAGAAGGAGGTGGATTCTAATTAGTGAATGAAATGTCATGCTCGGCACGGGACGGAAGATAAATGATCCGCTGACAGCCCCCCCACACCCTCTCAGCCTGTCAGAACCCTTGACAAAACAGCCAATTAACGGATTGCTAATTCCGCCGTTAGCCCCTCGGGTCGTCTTGTCCTGTCGCCGACCTACCACTTCCTAAATAAGCTGCCGTTTTGTTTTGTTTACGGAGGTGGCAGGGGGGCAGGGTGCTACTCAGAGGGGGGCATACCTACACTTACACGGGAAATTGCAGAGGACAATATTTCTTGTTCTAGAACGTTTGGTCGGATCAATTATTTTTTTCTTTTTTTTAAAGAAGAGAGTCTCCAATCCTAACTTTAGTTTAGAGTGGCAGCCAATTGAGCTGTTTTTCTGGACTATTTTCTCTGTCCTTAATGTTGGTCCGCCGTAGTGCTAGCTGAGTCATGGCGCTGACATGCCACACTACCAAGTCCTTGAGAAATATATAGTCCTGTAGTCTAATGTCATTTTGTAGAGGAGATTAGTCTTCAGCAGAATGTTTGAACAGCAGAGAGGCCCCTGTGTTTGTCCCCTGACCTTGGTTTGAAACACCCAGGTCATTTAAATACCCCAGACAGGTCCTCCGTTTCACAGAGCAAGGCGTTCGGGAGCACTCAGGAGATTAGCATGTCTGTTTTACATGCAACGGTAAACTACCAACCTGGTTTTAACAGTTAACCCCGTCACCTCTCCCAGGCTGTGAATGTATTATCCTGGCGACAGATAGAAGGAGATTCTAAATAACCGTGAGCAGGAAGAAAACTTTCATAGAAGCATGTTTAGTATGGTAATTTATGTTGCGACAACGCAGGGTGTAGCTCTGTTGAGCTACATATGCATCTGCAAATAGAAGGTTTTATAACCAACACTTGGGAGGCTCAAGATCAGCAATATTACTCCCAATAATCTATCAAGGATGACACCTCCTAATGGGATGACGGCTCCTACTTTTTAAAATGTTTTTATTTATTTAACCAAGTCAGTTAAGAACAAATTCTTATTTACGATGACGGCCTACCCCCGGCCAAACCCGGCCAACTGTGCAACGCCCTATGAGACTCCCAATCACGGCCGGATGTGAGGCAGCCTGGATTCGAACCAGGCACTGCTGTGACACCTCTTGTACTGAGGTGCAGCGTCTTAGACCACTGCGCCACTCGGGAGCATGTAACAGGACAAATATAAGAACCCCACCCAGTACAGACAGGCTCTTGTGTACAATTCCAATTGTTGTCTGCAGGTCCTCCCGTGTCAACGTGTTAAGTTGAAGCTCGTCACACGCAGGTCTTCCCATGTCAACGTGTTAATTTGAAGCTCGTCACACGCAGATCTTTCCGTGTCAACGTGTTAAGTTGAAGCTCGTCACACGCAGATCTTCCCGTGTCAACGTGTTAGGTTGAAGCTCGTCACACGCAGATCTTTCCGTGTCAACGTGTTAAGTTGAAGCTCGTCACACGCAGATCTTCCCGTGTCAACGTGTTAGGTTGAAGCTCGTCACACGCAGGTCTTCCCAAGTCAACGTGTTAAGTTGAAGATCGTCACACGCAGGTCTTCCCGTGTCAACGTGTTAGGTTGAAGCTCGTCACCTGTTTGGAGCATTTGGGAGACAGTTTATGAGAGAGGAGAAATTAAATTATACTTGAATGTGTTTTAAAGGACAAGAAGGAGAAGGAGGAGGAGAGAGAGGAGGAGGAGAAGGAGGAGGATAGAGAGAGGAGGAGAGAGAGGAGGAGGAGGAGGAGAGAGAGGAGGAGGAGAGAGAGGAGGAGGAGAGAGGAGGAGGAGAGAGAGAGAGAGAGGAGGAGGAGGAGGAGGAGGAGGAAGAGAGAGAGAGGAGGAGAAGGAGAAAAGAGGGGGAGTGCATCCCAAATGGCATACTATTCCCTATATAGTGCACTACGTTTGATCAGAGCCCTATGGCACCCTATTCCCTATATAGTGCACTACGTTTGATCAAAGCCATATGGGGCCAGGTCAAAAGTAATTCACTAGAAAGGGAATAGTATGCCATTCGGGACGAACCCTGGGAGGGTTTGGGTTCAGTGGGTGATACTAATGAATGATTTCCTCTCGTTCTGTCCATGCCGCACGGAGGAGAGAAACACCTGATTAAAAAACAGCCAGTTCTATTGGTGGGCGTGTCAGCTCGTTAGCTAGCAGAGCAGAAGGCATGGAGTGAACACACAGAGCTAATTTAACTGTCAACTTTAATGTCCTTTCTCTCTGCTGCAGGGAGGAGAGCAGGGACACAGAGAGAGAGAGACAGAGAATGATGATTAAAACCCTGGCTAGTATAACTACTTAAAGTGTCTGGGAGCATGAACAGGAGCTATGATTAGATCAGGAACAAGTTATCAATCACACACGTTTACATCTGTCAGCCTATCCTGGACTAGCGAGAAGAGGTTGTTAATTGTGTCCTGTCGACAGGAAGGCTATAATCTTTTGACATTTTCTGATGTTCTGTCATGTTGGTGTTTTTATGTTATTGATAAAACACGGTACTCATTGTTTGTTTTAACATTTTAATGATTTTAGAAGGGTGCACAAACTATACATGCATTCATGATGTAATTGCCAAAATAAAGGAAACATAAAGAGTTTTAGTGGTTAGAGAGGCGGGTAGCCTAGCGGTTAGATAGGCAGGTAGCCTAGCGGTTAGATAGGCGGGTAGCCTAGCGGTTAGAGGAGGCGGGTAGCCTAGCGGTTAGATAGGCGGGTAGCCAAGCGGTTAGAGAGGCGGGTAGCCTAGCGGTTAGAGAGGCGGGTAGCCTAGCGGTTAGAGAGGCGGGTATCCTAGCGGTTAGATAGGCGGGTAGCTTAGCGGTTAGATAGGCGGGTAGCCTAGCGGTTAGATAGGCGGGTATCCTAGCGGTTAGATAGGCGGGTATCCTAGCGGTTAGATAGGCGGGTATCCTAGCGGTTAGAGAGGCGGGTAGCCTAGCGGTTAGAGAGGCGGGTAGCCTAGCGGTTAGAGGAGGCGGGTAGCCTAGCGGTTAGAGGAGGCGGGTAGCCTAGCGGTTAGAGGAGGCGGGTAGCCTAGCGGTTAGAGGAGGCGGGTAGCCTAGCGGTTAGAGGAGGCGGGTAGCCTAGCGGTTAGAGGAGGCGGGTAGCCTAGCGGTTAGAGGAGGCGGGTAGCCTAGCGGTTAGAGGAGGCGGGTAGCCTAGCGGTTAGAGGAGGCGGGTAGCCTAGCGGTTAGAGGAGGCGGGTAGCCTAGTGGTTAGAGTGTTGGGCCAGTAACTGAAAGGTTGCTGGATCGAATCCTCAAGCGGACAAGGTAAAAATCTGTCGTTCTACCCCTGAACAAGGCAGTTAACCCACTGTTCCCCTGAACAAGGCAGTTAACCCACTGTTCCCCTGAACAAGGCAGTTAACCCACTGTTTCCCGGTAGGCCGTCATTGTAAATAAGAATTTGTTCTTAACTGACTTGCCTAGTTAAAATAAAGGTTAAATAATTAAAATGTAAATTTGGTGTTTTGTTGATGGTGGTGGAAAACACTGTCTCAGGAGCCGCTCCAGAATATTCCATAAGTGTTCCATTGGGTTGAGATCTGGTGACTGACTGACACACACACGCACATGCACACGCACACAGACACACACACCACTATGCTCCTTTCAGACCCCTCTTTCAAACTCACTGAGATCTCTTCTTCTGTCCATGGTAGCCTAAATAATGGGCAACTGGGCATTTTTATATACATGACCCTAAGAATCATGGGATGTTAAGTGTTTAATTAACTCAAGATCCACATCTGTTAGAGCGGCAGGTAGCCTAGTCTGACCCTAAGAATCATGGGATGTTAAGTGTTTAATTAGCTCAAGAACCACACCTGTTAGAGTGGCAGGTAGCCTAGTCTGACCCTAAGAATCATGGGATGTTAAGTGTTTAATTAACTCAGGAACCACACCTGTTAGAGCGGCAGGTAGCCTAGTCTGACCCTAAGAATCATGGGATGTTAAGTGTTTAATTAGCTCAAGAACCACACCTGTTAGAGCGGCAGGTAGCCTAGTCTGACCCTAAGAATCATGGGATGTTAAGTGTTTAATTAACTCAGGATCCACACCTGTGTGGAAGCACATGCTTTCCAATATACCTTGAATCCCTCAAGTGTTTCCATTATTTTGCCGGTTACCTTTTATAATCCCTGTTTTTCGTTACACGTAGAGTACGTGTTTGGAATAGTCATGTGTTGATAACCAACTGATCCAGATGTACATAAAGCGGAGCTCGTGAATATACATCCCACCCACGATGCTATCATAGCGCTGCTGGGAGTGACTATTAGTCCAGCCGTGTCATCCCTGGGCCTGGAAGCAACAGATGTTTGAGACAGTTCTCCAATGCCAAATTAGCCCCCCCCGTCGACCTCCCCTTCTCCCCTCTCATTGTCGACCGTGCTTAACGTGTGTCTGTTTGTGGTACCGCCTCATTCGCAGAGATTGTATCGAGCGGTAATTATTGGCTAACACTCCCCTCCGGCCCCTCGTCATTGTGTTGACGTCTCAACCACGGCGGCCGTCGTTAATCACGCCGTTTAGGACGGAGATGAACCCAGAGACCCTGGACCGCCCCTCCGCCCACTGCTGGTTAGTGAGGACATGTTCAACCCTCCTGCTCAATCAGAGAGAAACAACAAAAGAGAACAGAGACGGGATGAAAAAAATACTTGTTTTCTCATAATATCTGTTGAGTTTTGGATGGACACACTATATACATAGACCTCATCCAGCATTACAATGTAATTATCTATATACATAGACCCCATCCAGCATTACAATGTAATTATCTATATACATAGACCCCATCCAGCATTACAATGTAATTATCTATATACATAGACCCCATCCAGCATTACAATGTAATTATCTATATACATAGACCCCATCCAGCATTACAATGTAATTATCTATATACATAGACCCCATCCAGCATTACAATGTAATTATCTATATACATAGACCCCATCCAGCATTACAATGTAATTATCTATATACATAGACCCCATCCAGCATTACAATGTAATTATCTATATACATAGACCCCATCCAGCATTACAATGTAATTATCTATAGGCCTATCTTACTTAATTGAATGTAGATTCATGAAATTCAGTACTGTAAATAAGGGATAATTTCTCCTTTAGCAGTGTAATCGATCTAGCTTTTTTAGTGTAATACGTCAGACCGTAGCAGCATGGACATCCCCCTTAACCTCTGTGTCACATTTACGTATGAATAGCTGAGGGCTGAACGGCTCTTTTACGGCCCGGGGTAAAGCCTCTACTACGGGCTGCTCAACTCATCCAGGACAGTGTCTTCAGCGAGCCCTCTCTCTTTAGGACTCGTTGAGCATCTGTGCACTTCTCCTTTAAGTGATCTCTACAGACGAGTGATCTCTACAGAGGTGTGATCTCTACAGACGTGTGATCTCTACAGAGGAGTGATCTCTACAGAGGAGTGATCTCTACAGAGGAGTGATCTGTACATAGGAGTGATCTCTACAGAGGAGTGATCTCTACAGAGGTGTGATCTGTACATAGGAGTGATCTCTACAGAGGAGTGATCTCTACAGAGGAGCGATCTCTACAGAGGAGCGATCTCTACAGAGGAGTGATCTCTACAGAGGAGTGATCTCTACAGAGGAGTGATCTCTACAGAGGAGTGATCTCTACAGAGGAGTGATCTCTACAGAGGTGTGATCTCTACAGACGAGTGATCTCTACAGAGGTGTGATCTCTACAGAGGTGTGATCTCTACAGAGGTGTGATCTCTACAGAGGTGTGATCTCTACAGAGGTGTGATCTCTACAGAGGTGTGATCTCTACAGACGAGTGATCTCTACAGAGGTGTGATCTCTACAGAGGTGTGATCTCTACAGAGGAGTGATCTCTACAGAGGTGTGATCTGTACATAGGAGTGATCTGTACATAGGAGTGATCTGTACAGAGGAGTGATCTGTACAGAGGAGTGATCTCTACAGAGGAGTGATCTCTACAGAGGAGTGATCTCTACAGAGGTGTGATCTCTACAGAGGAGTGATCTCTACAGAGGTGTGATCTCTACAGAGGTGTGATCTCTACAGACGAGTGATCTCTACAGAGGAGTGATCTCTACAGACGTGTGATCTCTACAGAGGTGTGATCTCTACAGAGGAGTGATCTCTACAGAGGTGTGATCTCTACAGAGGTGTGATCTCTACAGAGGTGTGATCTCTACAGAGGTGTGATCTCTACAGAGGTGTGATCTCTACAGAGGAGTGATCTCTACAGAGGAGTGATCTCTACAGAGGAGTGATCTCTACAGACGAGTGATCTCTACAGACGAGTGATCTCTACAGACGAGTGATCTCTACAGAGGTGTGATCTCTACAGAGGTGTGATCTCTACAGAGGTGCGATCTCTACAGACGAGCGATCTCTACAGACGAGCGATCTCTACAGACGAGCGATCTCTACAGACGAGCGATCTCTACAGACGAGCGATCTCTACAGACGAGCGATCTCTACAGAGGTGCGATCTCTACAGAGGTGCGATCTCTACAGAGGTGCGATCTCTACAGAGGTGCGATCTCTACAGAGGTGCGATCTCTACAGAGGTGCGATCTCTACAGAGGTGCGATCTCTACAGAGGTGCGATCTCTACAGAGGTGTGATCTCTACAGAGGTGTGATCTCTACAGACGAGTGATCTCTACAGAGGTGTGATCTCTACAGAGCAGTGCTGTGGACATTCAGTGATCAAAGGAGGAATTATGCACAATCCCGTTGTAATCAAATAATACTGTATATACCGAAATACAAAATTATTTTCCACGAGTACATTTACTTTGTCCTCCAGAGTTATTATTTTTCAGTGTATTTTCTTCACAATGGTTATTATTTCAATGCTGCACAATATACTCTGCTATTGTTTAACCTTCGATCAAACTCTGAATACCTGGGTGATTCTGAGACTGTTGACAGTGTATGGCTAACCACGTACCTGGGTGATTCTGAGACTGTTGACAGTGTATGGCTAACCACGTACCTGGGTGATTCTGAGACTGTTGACAGTGTATGACTAACCACGTACCTGGGTGATTCTGAGACTGTTGACAGTGTTTGACTAACCACGTACCTGGGTGATTCTGAGACTGTTGACAGTGTATGGCTAACCACGTACCTGGGTGATTCTGAGACTGTTGACAGTGTATGGCTAACCACGTACCTGGGTGATTCTGAGACTGTTGACAGTGTATGACCAACCACGTGCCTTGTATCAGCATAGCTACAATACATCCTTTGTTTGACCGGTGAGACGTTAGCATACGCCTTCATCAAAGGACCATAATACATTGTTGGTTTAAGGGGCTTGTAAGTAAAGCATTTCACTGTAAGGTCTACTACACCTGTTGTATTCGGCGCATGTGACAAATTCTATTTGATTTTATTTGATATGCTAACAATAATCCTGATTGTTTAAATGCATGCTTTCATATCTTGTGAAAACGCTCCTATTGGACCCATTGGAATGTGTAATAACGATTTTACAACCAGCCTTTACAATCACAACTTTCACACGTAAATAACTGCCATATTACCATGATAAAAAACAAAATCCTAAAACTGAAGTTCTGAAACTTCCCATAAACCCACTGTCATTGACACCTGTTCCAAACGGTAACTCTTACCGGTGGAGGTGTCCTATGCTTACTATTCGCTCAGCACCTGGTCCAAACGGTAACTCTTACCGGTGGAGGTGTCCTACGCTCACTATTCGCTCAGCACCTGTTCCAAACGGTAACTCTTACCGGTGGAGGTGTCCTATGCTTACTATTCGCTCAGCACCTGGTCCAAACGGTAACTCTTACCGGTGGACGTGTCCTACGCTCACTATTCGCTCAGCACCAAACTTGTCCTATGAGATCCAACCAACGGCAATTAATGAAGGATGAGAATATGTTTAATAAATGACCACCATTTCAGTAATGAGTTGACTTTAATGAGGGTTCCAAGGTCTAGATAGCTGGATGGAAGGTGATTTATCTGTCCAGTCCACCAACCACCTATTTCCCACAGTGGGAAAAACACACATTGTGTGTTTAGACATTTGTCATGGACACTGTAGTCAGGTACAGGTCATTTATCATGGACACTGTAGTCAGGTACAGGTCATTTATCATGGACACTGTAGTCAGGTACAGGTCATTTATCATGGACACTGTAGTCAGGTATAGATAATTTATCATGGACACTGTAGTCAGGTACAGGTCATTTATCATGGACACTGTAGTCAGGTACAGGTCATTTATCATGGACACTGTAGTCAGGTACTGTCACGCCCTGACCTTAGATATCTGTTTTTCTATATATTTTTGTTAGGCCAGGGTGTGACTAGGGTGGGTATGCTAGTTTTTGTATTGTCTAGGGTTTTTGTATGTCAAGGGTTGTTGTAGGTCTAGGTGATTTATATGTCTATGGTGGCCTGATATGGTTCCCAATCAGAGGCAGCTGTTTATCGTTGTCTCTGATTGGGGATCATATTTAGGTAGCCGTTTTCCCTTTGGTGTTCGTGGGATCTTGTCTATGTGTAGTTGCCCGTCAGCACTCTTTTGTATAGCTTCACGTGTCGTTTTGTTAGTTTGTTCAGTGTTTCATTCTTTAAATAAATAAGAATGTACGCATACCATGCTGCGCCTTTGGTCCGATCCTTATGACGAACGTAACAGGTATAGGTCATTTATTATGGACACTGTAGTCAGGTACAGGTCATTTATCATGGACACTGTAGTCAGGTATAGATAATTTATCATGGACACTGCAGTCAGGTACAGGTCATTTATCATGGACACTGTAGTCAGGTATAGATAATTTATCATGGACACTGTAGTCAGGTATAGATCATTTATCATGGACACTGTAGTCAGGTACAGGTCATTTATCATGGACACTGTAGTCAGGTATAGATAATTTATCATGGACACTGTAGTCAGGTATAGATCATTTATCATGGACACTGTAGTCAGGTACAGGTCATTTATCATGGACACTGTAGTCAGGTATAGATAATTTATCATGGACACTGTAGTCAGGTACAGGTCATTTATCATGGACACTGTAGTCAGGTACAGGTCATTTATCATGGACACTGTAGTCAGGTATAGATAATTTATCATGGACACTGTAGTCAGGTATAGATAATTTATCATGGACACTGTAGTCAGGTATAGATAATTTATCATGGACACTGTAGTCAGGTACAGGTCATTTGTCATAGACTGCATTGAACACCACATATAGGCTACTGTTGGCTATATAATAGAAATCAAAAGCTATTTCCATGTGACAATGTTATGGGATTTTCTCCATTGGTTTTGTTGGTAGGCGTTGGGCCGGTAACCGAAAGGTTGCTGGATCGAATCCTCGAGTTGACAAGGTAAAAAATCTGTCGTTCTGCCCCTGAGCAAGGCAGTTAACCCACTGTTTCCCGGGCCCTGAGCAAGGCAGTTAACCCACTGTTTCCCGGGCCCTGAGCAAGGCAGTTAACCCACTGTTTCCCGGGCCCTGAGCAAGGCAGTTAACCCACTGTTTCCCGGGCCCTGAGCAAGGCAGTTAACCCACTGTTTCCCGGGCCCTGAGCAAGGCAGTTAACCCACTGTTCCCAGGGCCCTGAGCAAGGCAGTTAACCCACTGTTCCCCGGGCCCTGAGCAAGGCAGTTAACCCACTGTTCCCCGGGCACCGATGACGTGGACGTCGATTAAGGCAGCCACCCGAACCTCCCTGATTCAGAGGGGTTGGGTTAAATGCAGGAAGACACATTTCAGTTGAAGGAATTCAGTTGTACAACTGACTAGGTATCCCCCTTTCCCTTTCCCTACATTATGCTCAAATAGCCACTATAGGCTACTGTCTAAAACTGTAAGGGTACAGCCTCAGTGTTCACTGTAAACACGCACCGGAAGTTGCACAAAAACATTCACATTTCCGCTCACAAGATTTTTTTTCCAGTGCCCCTAAAAACGGCTGATTTTGTCCATGATTAGGTGTGGTGATGGTTAGGTGTGGTGGACGTTGATGTATGTTTTTTTAACAAAGCCACAATATCTAACACAATGTAGAAGATGGGGAATAGGTGTGTGTGTGTGTGTGTGTGTGTGTGTGTGTGTGTGTGTGTGTGTGTGTGTGTGTGTGTGTGTGTGTGTGTGTGTGTGTGTGTGTGTGTGTGTGTGTGTGTGTGTGTGTGTGTGTGTGTGTGTGTGTGTGTGTGTGTGTGTGTGTGTGTGTGTGTGTGTGTGTGTGTGTCTTTCTGACTGTGAGAAAACTGTCTCTATGTCAGCTGGTGAAACTGAGAGGTAGAAAGCCAAAAGTGTCAAGGTCAGATAAAGCTGTGTTTTAGTCATCTGTCTTCCACTGACGCTCTAACCCTGACCAAACGCATGTGGGTCAAAGCTTGCTGCTTTGCCTGGTGTTGTGTCTGACCACCAGCTAACTGACATACAAAGCAGTAGGCCTATGGCAGCAGGACTAGCCTGTTGGTTATTCAATTATTTGTTACCATCTTTTTCCATTTAAGGGGCCGAATTCCGACCCGATTGCATTTTCTCTCTACGTGTATTCTGAGGTTGAACTTAAGCATGAGAACAGCGTGCTATTCGCCCGCTATTCGTTGGGGGCGGAGATCAAAGAAATGAAGGTGTGTCTACAGACAAACTGTATTCCGACCTTGACTTAAGTCCCTCATAATTCCACGACCTTTACGCGAGATGAAACGATGAATAAGGTCTCGCAATCTGTCGGTTCCAAGTGGAACAAAATCTAGGTTATTTTTTTACAATAGAAATAACACCACTGTAATTTACAAATTGATAAGAGCTATTGATAAGAGCTAGGTAACTGAGTAAGCCGATTGGATCAGGGGATTTGTAAATATAAATAACAAATTGTTTCAGATCTGTTTTACCTTATGGTCACTGGAGACAAATGTGACAGCAGTCATAGGACGACTGGACCGTTATCATACAGTTCCATGATTAGTGATTATCAGGGTATATTTACGGGACTACTGTTTGGGCTAGGGGGCAGCATTTTCACATTTGGATGAAAAGCGTGCCCAGAGTAAACTGCCTGCTACTCAGTTCCAGTTGCTAATATATGCATATTATTAGTAGATTTGGATAGAAAACACTCTGAAGTTTCTAAAACTGTTTGAATGATGTCTGTGAGTATAACAGAACTCATATGTAAGGCGAAAACCTGAGAAAAATCCAACCAGGAAGTGGGAAATCTGAGGTTTGTAGTTTTTCAACTCTTGGCCTATCGAATACACAGTGTCTATGGGGTCATATTGCACTTCCTACGGCTTCCACTAGATGTCAACAGTCTTTAGAACCTTGTTTGATGCTTCTACTGTGAAGTGGGGGCGAATGAGAGGGGATTGAGTAAGGTCTCTCCCATAAGCTGACCATGCGCGTTCATGTGAGAGTTAGCTGCGTTCCATCGCATTTCTGAAGACATAGGAATTCTCCGGTTGGAACATTATTGAAGATTTATGTTAAAAACATCCTAAAGATTGATTCTATACTTAGTTTGACATGTTTCTACGGACTGTAACGGAACTTTTTGACTTCGTCTGCTCCTAGTGATCGCGCGTCATGATTTTGGAAAACTGGGCTAAACGCGCGAACAAAAAGAAGGTATTTGGACATACATTATGAACTTTATGGAACAAATCAAACATTTATTGTGGAACTGGGATTCCTGGGAGTGCATTCTGATGAAGATCATCAAAGTTAAGGGAATATTTATAATGCTATTTCTGACTTCTGTTGACTCCAACATAGCGGATATCTGTTTGGGTTGTGTTGGTCTCTGAGCGCCGTACTCAGATTATTGCATGGTTTGTTTTTTCCGTAAAGTTTTTTTGAAATCAGACACAGCGGTTCCATTAAGGAGAAGTATATATTTTATTCTGTGAATAACACTTGTATCTTTTATCAATGTTTATTATGAGTATTTCTGTAAATTGATGTGGCTCTGTGCAAATTCACGGGATGTTTTGGAGGCAAAGCCAAATGTAAACTGAGGTTTCTGGATATAAATATGAACTTGATCGAACAAAACATACATGTATTGTGTAACATGTTGTCCCGGGAGTGTCATTTGATGAAGAATATCAAATGTTAGTGATTAATTTGATCTCTATTTCTGATTTTTGTGACTCCTCTCTTTGGTTGGAAAATCGCTGTATGCTTTCTGTGACTAGTTGCTTACCTAACATAATGATATGTTGTGCTTTCGCCGAAAAGCCTTTTTGAAATCGGACACTGTGGTTGGATTAACGAGAATTTTATCTTTAAAATGGTGTCTAATACTTGTATGTTTGAGAAATTTGAATTATGAGATTTCTGTTGATTGAATTTGGCGCCCTGCAATGTCATTGGCTGTTAGCAAGGGGTTCCACTAGCGGAACCCCGTTCCTCGACAGGTTAACTCCTATGACAGTTCTATGATTAGTGAATATCAGGGTAGATTTATGGGACTACTGTTCAACTCCTATGACAGTTCTATGATTAGTGAGGATCAGGGTAGATTTATAGGACTACTGTTCAACTCCTATGACAGTTCCATGATTAGTGAGGATCAGGGTAGATTTATAGGACTACTGTTTAACTCCTATGACAGTTCCATGATTAGTGATTATCAGGGTAGATTTATAGGACTACTGTTCAACTCCTATGACAGTTCCATGATTAGTGATTATCAGGGTAGATTTATAGGACTACTGTTCAACTCCTATGACAGTCACATGATTAGTGAGGATCAGGGTAGATTTATGGGACTACTGTTCAACTCCTATGACAGTTCCATGATTAGTGAATATCAGGGTAGATTTATGGGACTACTGTTCAACTCCTATGACAGTCACATGATTAGTGAGGATCAGGGTAGATTTATAGGACTACTGTTCAACTCCTATGACAGTCACATGATTAGTGAATATCAGGGTAGGTTTATGGGACTACTGTTCAACTCCTATGACAGTCACATGATTAGTGATTATCAGGGTAGGTTTATGGGACTACTGTTCAACTCCTATGACAGTTCCATGATTAGTGAGGATCAGGGTAGATTTATAGGACTACTGTTCAACTCCTATGACAGTTCCATGATTAGTGATTATCAGGGTAGGTTTATGGGACTACTGTTCAACTCCTATGACAGTTCCATGATTAGTGATTATCAGGGTAGGTTTATGGGACTACTGTTCAACTCCTATGACAGTTCCATGATTAGTGAAAATCAGGGTAGATTTATAGGACTACTGTTCAACTCCTATTATACACTTTTCTCACCTTCCAATATTTCATGGATTGAACAATTGAATATGTCAACTTTCAGGATCAATCAAACCACTATTTTTGATTCACCAATATATTTTGTGTGTAAAGGCTCAACCCTGTTTTTTATTATTATTCATAAATAGATTCCTAACCCTAAAAAAAATATACAATCTTTATTTTATTTTACTTTTATTTAACTACCAATTGGTGCTGAATAGGAGATTAATATGTATGTATATACAGTGGGGAGAACAAGTATTTGATACACTGCCGATTTTGCAGGTTTTCCTACTTACAAAGCATGTAGAGGTCTGTAATTTTTATCATAGGTACACTTCAACTGTGAGAGACGGAATCTAAAACAAAAATCCAGAAAATCACATTGTATGATTTTTAAATAATTAATTTGCATTTTATTGCATGACATAAGTATTTGATCACCTACCAACCAGTAAGAATTCCGGCTCTCACAGACCTGTTAGGTTTTCTTTAAGAAGCCCTCCTGTTCTCCACTCATTACCTGTATTAACTGCACCTGTTTGAACTCGTTACCTGTATAAAAGACACCTGTCCACACACTCAATCAAACAGACTCCAACCTCTCCACAATGGCCAAGACCAGAGAGCTGTGTAAGGACATCAGGGATAAAATTGTAGACCTGCACAAGGCTGGGATGGGCTACAGGACAATAGGCAAGCAGCTTGGTGAGAAGGCAACAACTGTTGGCGCAATTATTAGAAAATGGAAGAAGTTCAAGATGATGGTCAATCACCCTCGGCCTAGGGCTCCATGCAAGATCTCACCTCGTGGGGCATCAATGATCATGAGGAAGGTGAGGGATCAGCTCAAAACTACACGGCAGTACCTGGTCAATGACCTGAAGAGAGCTGGGACCACAGTCTCAAAGAAAACCATTAGTAACACACTACGCCGTCATGGATTAAAATCCTGCAGCGCACGCAAGGTCCCCCTGCTCAAGCCAGCGCATGTCCAGGCCCGTCTGAAGTTTGCCAATGACCATCTGGATGATCCAGAGGAGGAATGGGAGAAGGTCATGTGGTCTGATGAGACAAAAATAGAGCTTTTTGGTCTAAACTCCACTCGCCATGTTTGGAGGAAGAAGAAGGATGAGTACAACCCCAAGAACACCATCCCAACCGTGAAGCATGGAGGTGGAAACATCATTTTTTGGGGATGCTTTTCTGCAAAGGGGACAGGATGACTGCACCGTATTGAGGGGAGGATGGATGGGGCCATGTATCACGAGATCTTGGCCAACAACCTCCTTCCCTCAGTAAGAGCATTGAAGATGGGTCGTGGCTGGGTCTTCTAGCATGACAACGACACGAAGCACACAGCCATGGCAACTAAGGAGTGGCTCCGTAAGAAGCATCTCAAGGTCCTGGAGTGGCCTAGCCAGTCTCCAGACCTGAACCCAATAGAAAATCTTTGGAGGGAGCTGAAAGTCCGTATTGCCCAGCGACAGCCCCGAAACCTGAAGGATCTGGAGAAGATCTGTAGGGAGGAGTGGGCCAAAATCCCTGCTGCAGTGTGTGCAAACCTAGTCAAGAACTACAGGAAACGTATGATCTCTGTAATTGCAAACAAAGGTTTCTGTACCAAATATTAAGTTCTGCTTTTCTGATGTATCAAATACTTATGTCATGCAATAAAATGCAAATTAATTACTTAAAAATCATACAATGTGATTTTCTGGATTTTTGTTTTAGATTCCGTCTCTCATAGTTGAAGTGTACCTATGATAAAAATTACAGACCTCTACATGCTTTGTAAGTAGGAAAACCTGCAAAATCGGCAGTGTATCAAATACTTGTTCTCCCCACTGTACATGGCTTTCTGTCATTGATACATAATATTCTGAACCGATCTCTCCAGTCTGTCGAGAAAACTCAAATTGAATGTACAGCGTATTTAAAGGGATGGCTTTAGATAAATGTACTATAACCTTATTGAATGAAAACTCCACCAGAAAAACAGTTGCCAGGCAAGTGGGCGTGTTTTCAATGGTTGAATTAAATGTATTCAGAGCGCAAGCTAACCAGGCCTGCAAAATCCATTCACACCTCCATACAGTAAGTCTGAACCAACTACTGAGAAGTACATAGAAAAGGTGTACATTTTCTGAGTCTGAATCAGGCGCTAACATTTGCCTTTCACTTTGCATGACCTAAAATCCCGTTTCAATCCCACATGACACTGGAAACCAATCACAGCCCTGCCAACTATAGCCCTGTCCAATCACAGCCTTGCCAACTATAGCCCTGTCCAATCACAGCCTTGTCAGCTAACCCCTGTCCCTCCCCATTTCTCTGTCAATCAGACTTTGATCCGGTAATATCTCTTTACGGTCCCATATGGGTTTTACTTTCACAAAGAAAAAGACACGGTGCGTTCTATTAATTCAGCAGATAGTCTGATTGATTACATCAGACCATTGAAAACCTTGTTCCTATGCAACACTGGCGTTCATAACGGTGAATTTGAAATTGTGGAAACTCTCGATCATAGGCCTACTTTTAAATGAAGACAAAACGAATATTCTACATATACTTGACTATTCTGGATATATTTTGACTGAAAATAGTCATTGGTGTCCTGTAGGCGAAATATTTCCCGAGAAAATGTAGCCTGACATTTGTGAAGAAAATAAATGTTTGAGGAAAAAAATCTGTTTTACATGTCCAGCTTGTTCAGCGAATGTTAAGATTAGAATGAATATTAAGGTGAAACTTTAGCAAGATTTTCGATACATATTTTTGTGGTTTGTACTCTTGTAGTAATGAAAATAGGTAGGCTATATTATAATTCATAATATGAAAAAAAATATATAAATATAGCATATATAGCATATCTATAGAAAATAGTAGTTTACATTTCTAGTTTACTACTCTCCGTATAATTATGTTATATTCATAATAAATTCCATACAAAGATTCAACCATTTTAATGCCAACTACATTTATGTTTGGTGAAAAAAAGACCTAATTCCATTTTCACTTTGATTTTAAAACGTGTGGATGGGTGACTGAAACGGCAAACTTGGTCTTATGCAGTGGCGTAAAGTACTTAAGTAAAAATAAGTAAATAATTACAAATTAAGTAGATTTTTTGGGGTATCTGTACTTTACTATTTATATTTTTGACTATTTTTTATTTTTACTCCACTACATTCCTAAAGAGAATTATGTATTTTTTACTCCATGCATTTTCCCTGACACCTAAAAGTATTTGTTACATTTTGAATGCTTAGCAGGACAGGAAAATGGTCTAATTCACGCACTTAAAGAGAAAATCCCTGGTCATCCCTACTGCCTCTGATCTGGCGGACTCACTAAACACAAATGCTTTGTTTGTAAATGTCTGAGTGTTGGAGTGTGCCCCTGGCTTTCCGTAGATAACAAAACAAGACAATTGTGCCGTCCGTCTAGTTTGCTTAATATAAGGACTTTGAAATCATTTATACTTTTAATTTGACTTTGGATACTTAAGTATATTTTAGCATTTACATGTACTTTTGGTACTTAAGTATATTCAAAACCAAATACTTTTTTACTTTTAGCAAGTAGCAGTTTACTGGCTGACTTTCACTTTTATTTGAGTAATTTTCTAATAAAATTACTTTTACTCAAGTATGACAATTGGGTACTTTTTCCACCTCTGGTCTTATGCACCCAACAAAGTCAAAAAATTGAATCAACAAAACATTTAACGTTAATTATTATTTTTGGTATAAAGATGATTTATAGCACCGGATATTAGGCTACTTCTTCCTCTTGACGACAGAATTTGTAGACATGTCAATCAAAATGCTGTATTTTTAATTTATTTTTAATGGAAAGGTCTAGAATCTATCAAAAAAAGATGAATGGCAATGGACAGCAGGAATGCGTAATTTATTTTTATTTATTTATTTAACCTTTATTTAACCAGGTAGGCAAATTGAGAACACGTTCTCATTTACAATTGCGACCTGGCCAAGATAAAGCAAAGCAGTTCGACACATACAACAACACATAGTTACACATGGAGTAATACAAACATATAGTCAATAATACAGTGAAAAAAAATAAGTCTATATACAATGTGAGCAAGTGAGGTGAGATAAGGGAGGTGAAGGCAAACAAATATATGTATAAATAAATAAAAATATAAAAGGCCATGGAGGCGAAGTGAGTACAACACAGCAAGTAAAATAAAAACTAAAAAAACACTGGAATGGTTGGTTTGCAGTGGAAGAAAGTGCAAAGTAGAGACAGAAATAATGGGGTGCAAAGGAGCAAAATAAATTAATAAATAAATACAGTAGGTAAAGAGGTAGTTGTTTGGGCTAAATTGTAGATGGGTTATGTACAGGTGCAGTAATCTATGAGCTGCTCTGACAGCTGGTGCTTAAAGCTAGTGAGGGAGATAGGTGTTTCCAGTTTCAGAGATTTTTGTAGTTCGTTCCAGTCATTGGCAGCAGAGAACTGGAAGGAGAGGCGTCCAAAGGAAGAATTGGTTTTGGGGGTGACTAGAGAGATATACCTGCTGGAGCGCGTGCTACAGGTAGGTGCTGCTATGGTGACCAGCGAGCTGAGATAAGGGGGGACTTTACCTAGCACATGCTTGTTCAGAATCTAATATACATAGGCTTTTCACTCCACTGCATGGGCTCGTAGTATTCCTAGGCTGCTGCTTCTTAGAAAGGTGACACATACATTTCCAAAAGGATAGGATACATTTGAGCTTCATCTTTCTCCATTGGGTTATTTGTATTGTGTTAAGTGCATTGTGATATTTTCTATTATGGAAAGAAATCATTGTGATGTCACGGATGGAAGATAAAACTATTTGTTTTATCTCATATATAGGCCTAATAATAAAGTATTTTTCAGCTATCGAGTGTCTGCGGGTTTTCGCTCCACCCTTGTACTTGATGGACGAATTAAGGTCACTAATTCGTAAGGAACTGCCCTCACCTGGTTGTCTAGGTCTTAAAACAAAAACCTGCAGATACTCTGCCGTCCATGGAATAAATTTGACACCTCCTACAAAGTCCTGCCCATGCTGTCATGCTGTGTTGGGCTGGCTGTGTGTTATACATTATATATTTGCCTGATCTGATTGGCCAAAAGACCAATTAGTGGAAGATGTGCCAATCAGAGGCCGGTTTGGGGAGGCGGGTTTGGGGAGGTTCAACGGAGTTGGGACGTCCCAAGGATCCCGTTTATACATTACCGAGGTTCAATTGCAGAGCGTTGTGAGAAAAGTTGCCAGTTTCAGGTGGAGACGTATAGCAAAGGAAGCAGAGGAGCGACTGGCACGGCACGGACGGACAAATTATAACACAAGAGGAAAAAATGATATTGTCAAGAAAGTGATAACGTAACGTTTTATTATTATTTATTTAGAAAAACTGAAACATTAGACAAACAGTAGTGTTTAAAACTATCTGGATGAGATGCTGTTTCGTTTCGCCTAAAACAACTCTAATCCAGCAATCATAACTCAGAAGAATAATTTGAGTTGGTGTAAAATCTCAGGAAAAGTACACAATGGCGAAATCTAAGAACTTTGGAATCGACGCGCTGTTGGCGCACCGGGTGGACCGAGACAGCTCCCCGGGACTGTGTTCTGAGGACCAGCAATTCTCGTGCAGCCGGTCGGAGACCCCATCCCAGCGGAGGACCACCAGCGGTATCCACATTCAGACCGGAATTATGCCCAAACCGGGTCTATTAAATTTCTCTCACCAGGGACTGACTCAGCTGTCTCAGGGAGCCATCCCTGGAATGTATCCCAGCCACATGTACCCCGTCGCGGTTCTGGGTGGCCAGCACACAGCCTTCGCCTATCCCAGTTTCGCCCAGCCGTACCCGGAGCACCTAAAGGCAGCAGTTATGGCTGGTTTCCCGCTAGAGCACTGGATCAGAGCTGGAATGATGATGCCAAGACTCGGTGACTATAGTGGCAAGTAGCTTTCAGCCGTCTCATTTGTATTTCTTTTGAATATAATTGAAGTGTCTCCCTCTCTACCACTGTTCATAATAGCTATAAAAGATATTGTGTGAAAATAAAGTAGTTGTAAATAAATTATTGAAACAGAATGTTGTCTCTTGCTTATTAAACCTAATTACTGTATTGGTGCTGCATAATTTCGGTATATTTTCATATAATTATTTAGCCGTTATAATTTCGTTGAACACTATGTCGGTCGAATTTACGACATTGTAGGAGGACTCATGAAATAAATAAAATAAATATTTTCATGTCTTAGATCTATTTAAAAATAATGGATTTGTAAATTATTCGTTTTAAATGCAGATATTATCTAGATTTATTTATTTTTTACACAAAAATAAGCAGTCAAACACACAAAACAAATATGTTGTCATTGCATCTTTCAGGTGATCTTGAGTGTCGTTGGACCTGCAGCCTATTTACTCCTGAACCATAATCATGTCTCTTTGTCTGTAAGGATTTACCTTAGTCATAAATAACATTTTAAATAATAGGCGATAGCCAAGTGTGAGATTTAAACAATATTACAATAAAGAAACACCTGATGCAGTATGTCCACTTCATCAACAAAGTCCCGGTATTGAAATGTTCATTAATTTAATGGCATTCTGTTGAGTTTTATAGCCCTGCTAAAGCCATATCACCCTGTCCTCAGGCCAACTGTAAACCAAAGTCCAATAAAACTGATATCATCAGAAAGGACAGCTTTATAAAGATTAAAATGTTTATATCTCAACCTCATCCTCTTTCCTTACAGAAGAGCAAGAACCTGAAAAGCAGAAACGCATAAATGTGACATAAATAAACCATAGATTATTATCATTATAATTATTTTATAATAACTATTATTATTAGTAGTAGTAGTTTAAACATGTGATAATAACCTCTCTCTCATGGTCTCCACTCCTCCAGCCTCTTCTCAGGCTAGTCTGATGGGGAAGTGTCGTAGGCCCAGAACAGCCTTCACCAGCCAACAGCTACTACACCTGGAGAACCAGTTCAAACTCAACAAATACCTGTCCAGACCTAAACGCTTTGAGGTGGCCACCTCTCTCATGCTCACAGAGACACAGGTGAGCACGATGATCCCGGAACTGATTTTCAATCCTTTTGTTTGTGCAATTGTGTGAAAAGTTTATTATTTTATGTGTCAGGGACCATCCAGATTTAGCTACATAGCTCATATCCATCTGCAGTCCCATAGAGATAACAGTCTAAAAACCTTAGACCCACTAAAATGAGCTGCAGGTTGTTTGACTGACATGTTAATCCCTCGTGTAACTGTCGTGTTCAGTTCTGACTTTGTGTTCCGTTCAGGTGAAGATCTGGTTCCAGAACAGGCGTATGAAGTGGAAGCGGAGCCGCAAGGCCAAAGAGCAGGCAATCAAGGGCCAAGGTGACTCCGACTGCCCACCAGGGGGGAAGCAGGGCAACAATACTGGGTCTGGAGACACCCGCAACTCTGGTACCCCGGACGATGAAGATGAGGAGGATCTGGAAGCAGGGGAAGAAGATGACGTGTTAAGTGCTGATACCGTAGGAGCTGGAGTGGGTTTAGTGTCTCGCCCTACACACTTCCTGAGGCACACTGCTACAGAGCTCAGCTATAGTTCTCATGGTTCCTACTCAGACAATGAACTAGAGGACAGTGGGCCTGGGCTGGAGAGAAGGGTTGGGGTGGGGTTATGAGGACAGTGGGCCTGGGCTGGAGAGAATGGTTGGGGTGGGCTTATGAGGACAGTGGGCCTGGACTGGAGAGAAGGGCTGGGGTGGGCTTATGAGGACAGTGGGCCTGTCCTCATAACCACTATATGGGGAATAGGGTGCCATTCAGGACGTAAACAACATTTTCTCCACACTCACCAGCAGGTATTATCATCAACAGTCATGACTAGTGATGAAGACTGAGAATGTTATCCAAAGTAGCCTACTACTAACTACTCACCTCAGCTGTGACCCTAAGACATTCAGTAATGAGTGGTTATAACACCTCAGCTGTGACCCTAAGACATTCAGTAATGAGTGGTTATAACACCTCAACTGTGGCCCTAAGACATTCAGTAATGAGTGGTTATAACACCTCAACTGTGGCCCTAAGACATTCAGTAATGAGTGGTTATAACACCTCAACTGTGGCCCTAAGACATTCAGTAATGAGTGGTTATAACACCTCAACTGTGGCCCTAAGACATTCAGTAATGAGTGGTTATAACACCTCAACTGTGGCCCTAAGACATTCAGTAATGAGTGGTTATAACACCTCAACTGTGGCCCTAAGACATTCAGTAATGAGTTGTTAGAAATAGGTATAATTTTTTATGCTCCTCGTAGTTTTCTCTCTATCAAATGTCACACGTTAAGTTTTTTGTCCTTTCTTGTTATAGTTGTCTGTCCAAAAACACCTATGACTTAACAAAACACCTCTTGTTTAACAATGTGCATTACATTCAACAATGACACCATTTTGTATTAGTATTTATAACGATCCTGGGGTCGAGCAAAATTGAGGCAGTTATACCATTTTAAAAACGATACATTCACAACAGATTTCACAACACATTAAGTCCACTAAGCTATTTTGTCATACATCCTAACAACGTTTTGTCACACTTTTACTATCAATGTTGGCCCTGAATAGCACTGGTTGTTAATTCTCACAAAAAAAATCTCACAAAAAAAGGATGATTGCATGCATCCAATATTGTATTTATGTTGGAGTTTTTGGATGACATTTACTGCAGTGGTCTAAATCAGGGCCAGGGGGATTCTGGGTAGTCTGAAACAAATCTACTTTGAAACAAAAGTATCCATCTCACATAGTTGTGGGTTTAACAAAAAGACGACGTCTGCACCATGTCAGATATAGAGTTGAAATGTATTCCATTTTGAGTTTGCATCCCAATATTACACTTTATATACATCACAGAAGTTGAAATATAACCGTTGGACATAGAAACACCGGATTTTCAGCATATTTTTCAAAAATGTTGGAATTTATATTATTAATATTAATATATATATTATGAAATTTTTTAATTACATTCCACCCAGGAGGCCACCAGAGGGCAATTTGGTCATTTGACTGCAGGAAAGGGATGTAAAAAAAACAAAAAAAAAACACGATAATTTTAATGCAACTTAATGAAGCCTACCCAACCTGAGCCAACTCTGAACAAGATATGAACTGTTACTTAACACCCTCACTAAGGTGTGAATGGCTGTATGCACTTCTCCATGACTCATATGGCATTTAAAATCAACCTTGAACCTTGCATTATCTAGGTAAATTGCTAATTATATTCTGTCATGTTATGTGTATTGTTATCGATGTTATTTAAACACGTTTGATTATAAGTCATATATTTAATGTTACACTAGTGCTCTGTTGGTTTTTCAATGTTGTCGATGTGAAGAAAAATAATAAGAAAATAAAAAGACTACTCATGAATGCAATGTTGTAATTGCAAAACCTCAAACAGGAGTGACTTCTAACCTTTCCTCCTATTTTACTTCAGTCAGAATGTATAGTATTTATTAACTTACTGTATGTCATTTTACATCTTCATAGGAAGAAATTATACACATTAAATATTCTGTTTGTTATCTGAAATGACTGCTCAAGCTCCTATTTTAAGTAGACCTTTTGCAAAAGATTATAATTTCCTTATGTATTTTGCAGTGACGTAAGGCAACAGGCTAATCTATGAAAGGTCCCAGTGTTACAAATTGAAATGCACGTCCATTCTCTTCATCACCATCAGCGCCAGTCTACCACTCTCATGTCTTGTTCAACCTCCAGATGACACAGAATATTTTTTTTAACACACAAGAGGAATCTACACTGCATAGTAAACACTGTGCAGGAGAGAGGGACAATTTATGACCATGCCTTTCAAATATGAATTACAGAGGCAGGTTTACTGATAAGTCAAATAATTAAGTTAATGAACGGAAAGTAAAACAAAAAACAAAACGTTAATCACCTGATGGTGACGTCAGCAAGCCCATTTAATTCTTGGAAAAGTAAATGATGATTACCTCAGAGTAAATGGAACTTTACTAGGAGCAGTGTAAGAGGCAGTGATTTAAATATGATTAAAGAAAAGGGCTGTTGTATATAACCACGACTCCACCACAAGGTCTCCATCACAGAAGTAGAATGAGATTCTATTTATTGTCACGTATACTCCATCTACCGGCGCCCTAGGTCATCAGGCTGCTCATTATTACGCTCACCTGTCACCGTCGTTACGCACACCAGCGCCTCATCAGACTCACCTGGACTTCATCACCTTGTTGATTACCGTCCCTATATCTGTCACTCCCTTTGGGTTCTTCCCCGGGCGTTTAATTGTTTCTGTTCCGTTGTTTAATGTCTGAACGCTGCTCGTGGTTCTTTGTCGTTTATTGATTAAATTATTCACTCCCTGTACTTGCGTCCCAACTCTCAGCGTACACGTTAAATGTCTAATGGTTGACACTCTCCTATAACACGTTCATCTTGTGATTGAATGCTTTTTTTTCTTCTTTCGTCACATATTGAGGAAATTAATTGTAAAATGTTAATGTTTTTTATCCTCATAAGGTTAATTCACAGGCACATATTTTTCAATTGCAACTATAGTCTGTGTCTGTATGAAGTATTGTACCAGTAAATGATGTATGATACCCAACAGAAAGGCTGCAAAAAAAAAATGAATAACGCATTTCGCAGACGAATGACAAATGTCCCTCTCAGGTGCCGTCGTTGCTATGGAGACAAATATTGTGTCATGCTATTGAAACTGGAGTAGCCTTACCACTGCATAAATAGTGAATTCAATGTTTATTGTATCGTATTATATTTAAATGAGGTATGGCTATGTTATATTTAAGATTATACAAAAAAAATAAATGGCTGTCAGTTCTCGTCTAAAATATAGTCAGTGGTGCAACTCTTACTCGCTAACGTTAGCTAGCTATAGCACATCTAACCTCGTAGCCAGTCTAGATTGTATTTGCTGCTATTCGTCTGACAAACTTGTGGGAAAATATACCAATACTATTGGCTTGAGTGTTTGCAAACAAAACGATACGTTGTACAACACGCCCTTTCAATTGGTTGGTTTTGTAATCTCAGCAGCACGACCTAGTAAAATACACCTTGTGGTTTGACCAATCAGCAATTTGCGGTCTTTACCGAAATAGGGTCGGATTTCATTAGTAATCACTCCTACTGCTTGTTCCCCCTCATGCCTACTTGCCTAGTCATATCACTTAAGTTAATAGGAACTGGAAGGGGTCATAAATCCACAGACTGTTTTCTCTTCGTGATGTTAAGGGGGAAAGATATCTTCTTTTTTTTGTACAGTGGTTTCAAATAGGCTGACATGGCAGATGACATCACATCTGAATGGGTACGGGAATTTATAGTGAACACATATACACTGATTGTACAAAACATTAAGAACACCTGCTCTTTCCGTGACATTGATGGACCAGGTGAAAGCTATGATCCCTTGTTGATGTCATTTTTTTCAATCCACTTCAATCAGTAGATGAAAGGGAGTAGACATTTTTTCCAAATGTCAGAAATGTCTTCCGAATGTTTGGTATTCTCAGTGTACGTACGTTATAAAACATTACATGATTGAACATAACTGAAAGTAGCTGTCGCTAGATTCTCTGTGTCTGTTGACTCACTGTGGTAAAGATGAAAAGGTAGGAAGGCATATTTATTAAGCTATTGTTGCAATTAGTTGCTTTTAATAACACATACGTTTTGATTATATGATAGCCAATGAGTCAGACTTACAGCTGGAAGCTCCGTCACTAGTCGGCTCTTGCTGACAATGCTTTGAATAAAAGCTATTCAAACAGCACCCCCTGGTGTCACCATGCATAAACAACACGTAGGGACGCTCGTTTGTGTCCTTGCCCATCATTACAGTCAGCAGTGTTTAGCAGGCTTGCTTGTCCTTAGTCCATTTATCTCAGCGGCATTGTCTTGTTGGCCCCATTGTGAAGGCATCAACCCACACGTCACTATTATTCTGCCGAGAGTTTTAGCCTCTTGCCTGCAGATCTCCATTTTGCTGAATGTCTGCAGTTATCCTCAGTCCATTTGTATCCATTTTAAATGCACATGGAAGCGAGCAGCAGCACCAAAAAAAATATTCTCTGTGTCTCCCAGGGCCCAGGCCCTACAGTGGTCAGGGTAGCTCTCCCAGGGCCCAGGCCCTACAGTGGTCAGGGGAGCTCTCCCAGGGCCCAGGCCCTGCAGTGGTCAGGGGAGCTCTCCCAGGGCCCAGGCCCTGCAGTGGTCAGGGGAGCTCTCCCAGGGCCCAGGCCCTACAGTGGTCAGGGGAGCTCTCCCAGGGCCCAGGCCCTACAGTGGTCAGGGGAGCTCTCCCAGGGCCCAGGCCCTGCAGTGGTCAGGGGAGCTCTCCCAGGGCCCAGGCCCTGCAGTGGTCAGGGGAGCTCTCCCAGGGCCCAGGCCCTGCAGTGGTCAGGGGAGCTCTCCCAGGGCCCAGGGCCTACAGTGGTCAGGGGAGCTCTCCCAGGGCCCAGGCCCTACAGTGGTCAGGGGAGCTCTCCCAGGGCCCAGGCCCTGCAGTGGTCAGGGGAGCTCTCCCAGGGCCCAGGCCCTGCAGTGGTCAGGGGAGCTCTCCCAGGGCCCAGGCCCTGCAGTGGTCAGGGGAGCTCTCCCAGGTCCCAGGCCCTGCAGTGGTCAGGGGAGCTCTCCCAGGGCCCAGGCCCTGCAGTGGTCAGGGGAGCTCTCCCAGGGCCCAGGCCCTGCAGTGGTCAGGGGAGCTCTCCCAGGGCCCAGGCCCTGCAGTGGTCAGGGGAGCTCTCCCAGGTCCCAGGCCCTGCAGTGGTCAGGGGAGCTCTCCCAGGGCCCAGGCCCTGCAGTGGTCAGGGGAGCTCTCCCAGGGCCCAGGCCCTGCAGTGGTCAGGGGAGCTCTCCCAGGTCCCAGGCCCTGCAGTGGTCAGGGGAGCTCTCCCAGGTCCCAGGCCCTGCAGTGGTCAGGGGAGCTCTCCCAGGGCCCAGGCCCTGCAGTGGTCAAGGGAGCTGTCCCAGGCCCTGCAGCGGTCAGGGGAGCTCTCCCAGGGCCCAGGCCCTGCAGCGTTCAGGGGAGCCCCAGAGGAAGATGTCCTCCCAGAGTAGCTGTTTCCTGGGGGTGGAGACCTGGGTAAAGCTGAAGTGGGAGGACTGGGAGCTGTGAGGGGAGTTCACTAAGACCCTACTGCTAAATAAAACATCATAGTAAACTATTAAACTACAGAAACTAGGCTTCAGGTCAGTCATCTGTACAGCAGGTACTGTATCTCTCCAGGTCAGTCATCTGTACAGCAGGTACTGTATCTCTCCAGGTCAGTCATCTGTACAGCAGGTACTGTATCTCTCCAGGTCAGTCATCTGTACAGCAGGTACTGTATCTCTCCAGGTCAGTCATCTGTACAGCAGGTACTGTATCTCTCCAGGTCAGTCATCTGTACAGCAGGTACTGTATCTCTCCAGGTCAGTCATCTGTACAGCAGGTACTGTATCTCTCCAGGTCAGTCATCTGTACAGCAGGTACTGTATCTCTTCAGGTGAGTCATCTGTACAGCAGGTACTGTATCTCTCCAGGGCAGTCATCTGTACAGCAGGTACTGTATCTCTCCAGGGCAGTCATCTGTACAGCAGGTACTGTATCTCTCCAGGTCAGTCATCTGTACAGCAGGTACTGTATCTCTCCAGGTCAGTCATCTGTACAGCAGGTACTGTATCTCTCCAGGTCAGTCATCTGTACAGCAGGTACTGTATCTCTCCAGGGCAGTCATCTGTACAGCAGGTACTGTATCTCTCCAGGGCAGTCATCTGTACAGCAGGTACTGTATCTCTCCAGGTCAGTCATCTGTACAGCAGGTACTGTATCTCTCCAGGTCAGTCATCTGTACAGCAGGTACTGTATCTCTCCAGGTCAGTCATCTGTACAGCAGGTACTGTATCTCTCCAGGGCAGTCATCTGTACAGCAGGTACTGTATCTCTCCAGGGCAGTCATCTGTACAGCAGGTACTGTATCTCTCCAGGTCAGTCATCTGTACAGCAGGTACTGTATCTCTCCAGGGCAGTCATCTGTACAGCAGGTACTGTATCTCTCCAGGGCAGTCATCTGTACAGCAGGTACTGTATCTCTCCAGGGCAGTCATCTGTACAGCAGGTACTGTATCTCTCCAGGGCAGTCATCTGTACAGCAGGTACTGTATCTCTCCAGGGCAGTCATCTGTACAGCAGGTACTGTATCTCTCCAGGTCAGTCATCTGTACAGCAGGTACTGTATCTCTCCAGGGCAGTCATCTGTACAGCAGGTACTGTATCTCTCCAGGGCAGTCATCTGTACAGCAGGTACTGTATCTCTCCAGGGCAGTCATCTGTACAGCAGGTACTGTATCTCTCCAGGGCAGTCATCTGTACAGCAGGTACTGTATCTCTCCAGGGCAGTCATCTGTACAGCAGGTACTGTATCTCTCCAGGGCAGTCATCTGTACAGCAGGTACTGTATCTCTCCAGGTCAGTCATCTGTACAGCAGGTACTGTATCTCTCCAGGTCAGTCATCTGTACAGCAGGTACTGTATCTCTCCAGGGCAGTCATCTGTACAGCAGGTACTGTATCTCTCCAGGGCAGTCATCTGTACAGCAGGTACTGTATCTCTCCAGGGCAGTCATCTGTACAGCAGGTACTGTATCTCTCCAGGGCAGTCATCTGTACAGCAGGTACTGTATCTCTCCAGGTCAGTCATCTGTACAGCAGGTACTGTATCTCTCCAGGGCAGTCATCTGTACAGCAGGTACTGTATCTCTCCAGGGCAGTCATCTGTACAGCAGGTACTGTATCTCTCCAGGGCAGTCATCTGTACAGCAGGTACTGTATCTCTCCAGGGCAGTCATCTGTACAGCAGGTACTGTATCTCTCCAGGGCAGTCATCTGTACAGCAGGTACTGTATCTCTCCAGGGCAGTCATCTGTACAGCAGGTACTGTATCTCTCCAGGGCAGTCATCTGTACAGCAGGTACTGTATCTCTCCAGGGCAGTCATCTGTACAGCAGGTACTGTATCTCTCCAGGTCAGTCATCTGTACAGCAGGTACTGTATCTCTCCAGGGCAGTCATCTGTACAGCAGGTACTGTATCTCTCCAGGGCAGTCATCTGTACAGCAGGTACTGTATCTCTCCAGGGCAGTCATCTGTACAGCAGGTACTGTATCTCTCCAGGTCAGTCATCTGTACAGCAGGTACTGTATCTCTCCAGGGCAGTCATCTGTACAGCAGGTACTGTATCTCTCCAGGGCAGTCATCTGTACAGCAGGTACTGTATCTCTCCAGGGCAGTCATCTGTACAGCAGGTACTGTATCTCTCCAGGGCAGTCATCTGTACAGCAGGTACTGTATCTCTCCAGGGCAGTCATCTGTACAGCAGGTACTGTATCTCTCCAGGGCAGTCATCTGTACAGCAGGTACTGTATCTCTCCAGGTCAGTCATCTGTACAGCAGGTACTGTATCTCTCCAGGTCAGTCATCTGTACAGCAGGTACTGTATCTCTCCAGGTCAGTCATCTGTACAGCAGGTACTGTATCTCTCCAGGTCAGTCATCTGTACAGCAGGTACTGTATCTCTCCAGGTCAGTCATCTGTACAGCAGGTACTGTATCTCTCCAGGTCAGTCATCTGTACAGCAGGTACTGTATCTCTCCAGGTCAGTCATCTGTACAGCAGGTACTGTATCTCTCCAGGTCAGTCATCTGTACAGCAGGTACTGTATCTCTCCAGGGCAGTCATCTGTACAGCAGGTACTGTATCTCTCCAGGGCAGTCATCTGTACAGCAGGTACTGTATCTCTCCAGGGCAGTCATCTGTACAGCAGGTACTGTATCTCTCCAGGGCAGTCATCTGTACAGCAGGTACTGTATCTCTCCAGGGCAGTCATCTGTACAGCAGGTACTGTATCTCTCCAGGGCAGTCATCTGTACAGCAGGTACTGTATCTCTCCAGGTCAGTCATCTGTACAGCAGGTACTGTATCTCTCCAGGGCAGTCATCTGTACAGCAGGTACTGTATCTCTCCAGGTCAGTCATCTGTACAGCAGGTACTGTATCTCTCCAGGGCAGTCATCTGTACAGCAGGTACTGTATCTCTCCAGGGCAGTCATCTGTACAGCAGGTACTGTATCTCTCCAGGGCAGTCATCTGTACAGCAGGTACTGTATCTCTCCAGGGCAGTCATCTGTACAGCAGGTACTGTATCTCTCCAGGGCAGTCATCTGTACAGCAGGTACTGTATCTCTCCAGGTCAGTCATCTGTACAGCAGGTACTGTATCTCTCCAGGTCAGTCATCTGTACAGCAGGTACTGTATCTCTCCAGGGCAGTCATCTGTACAGCAGGTACTGTATCTCTCCAGGTCAGTCATCTGTACAGCAGGTACTGTATCTCTCCAGGGCAGTCATCTGTACAGCAGGTACTGTATCTCTCCAGGGCAGTCATCTGTACAGCAGGTACTGTATCTCTCCAGGGCAGTCATCTGTACAGCAGGTACTGTATCTCTCCAGGGCAGTCATCTGTACAGCAGGTACTGTATCTCTCCAGGGCAGTCATCTGTACAGCAGGTACTGTATCTCTCCAGGGCAGTCATCTGTACAGCAGGTACTGTATCTCTCCAGGTCAGTCATCTGTACAGCAGGTACTGTATCTCTCCAGGGCAGTCATCTGTACAGCAGGTACTGTATCTCTCCAGGGCAGTCATCTGTACAGCAGGTACTGTATCTCTCCAGGGCAGTCATCTGTACAGCAGGTACTGTATCTCTCCAGGGCAGTCATCTGTACAGCAGGTACTGTATCTCTCCAGGGCAGTCATCTGTACAGCAGGTACTGTATCTCTCCAGGTCAGTCATCTGTACAGCAGGTACTGTATCTCTCCAGGGCAGTCATCTGTACAGCAGGTACTGTATCTCTCCAGGGCAGTCATCTGTACAGCAGGTACTGTATCTCTCCAGGTGCAGTCATCTGTACAGCAGGTACTGTATCTCTCCAGGGCAGTCATCTGTACAGCAGGTACTGTATCTCTCCAGGGCAGTCATCTGTACAGCAGGTACTGTATCTCTCCAGGGCAGTCATCTGTACAGCAGGTACTGTATCTCTCCAGGTCAGTCATCTGTACAGCAGGTACTGTATCTCTCCAGGTCAGTCATCTGTACAGCAGGTACTGTATCTCTCCAGGTCAGTCATCTGTACAGCAGGTACTGTATCTCTCCAGGGCAGTCATCTGTACAGCAGGTACTGTATCTCTCCAGGGCAGTCATCTGTACAGCAGGTACTGTATCTCTCCAGGGCAGTCATCTGTACAGCAGGTACTGTATCTCTCCAGGGCAGTCATCTGTACAGCAGGTACTGTATCTCTCCAGGGCAGTCATCTGTACAGCAGGTACTGTATCTCTCCAGGGCAGTCATCTGTACAGCAGGTACTGTATCTCTCCAGGGCAGTCATCTGTACAGCAGGTACTGTATCTCTCCAGGGCAGTCATCTGTACAGCAGGTACTGTATCTCTCCAGGGCAGTCATCTGTACAGCAGGTACTGTATCTCTCCAGGTCAGTCATCTGTACAGCAGGTACTGTATCTCTCCAGGGCAGTCATCTGTACAGCAGGTACTGTATCTCTCCAGGGCAGTCATCTGTACAGCAGGTACTGTATCTCTCCAGGGCAGTCATCTGTACAGCAGGTACTGTATCTCTCCAGGGCAGTCATCTGTACAGCAGGTACTGTATCTCTCCAGGGCAGTCATCTGTACAGCAGGTACTGTATCTCTCCAGGTCAGTCATCTGTACAGCAGGTACTGTATCTCTCCAGGTCAGTCATCTGTACAGCAGGTACTGTATCTCTCCAGGTCAGTCATCTGTACAGCAGGTACTGTATCTCTCCAGGGCAGTCATCTGTACAGCAGGTACTGTATCTCTCCAGGGCAGTCATCTGTACAGCAGGTACTGTATCTCTCCAGGGCAGTCATCTGTACAGCAGGTACTGTATCTCTCCAGGGCAGTCATCTGTACAGCAGGTACTGTATCTCTCCAGGGCAGTCATCTGTACAGCAGGTACTGTATCTCTCCAGGGCAGTCATCTGTACAGCAGGTACTGTATCTCTCCAGGGCAGTCATCTGTACAGCAGGTACTGTATCTCTCCAGGGCAGTCATCTGTACAGCAGGTACTGTATCTCTCCAGGTCAGTCATCTGTACAGCAGGTACTGTATCTCTCCAGGGCAGTCATCTGTACAGCAGGTACTGTATCTCTCCAGGGCAGTCATCTGTACAGCAGGTACTGTATCTCTCCAGGGCAGTCATCTGTACAGCAGGTACTGTATCTCTCCAGGGCAGTCATCTGTACAGCAGGTACTGTATCTCTCCAGGGCAGTCATCTGTACAGCAGGTACTGTATCTCTCCAGGGCAGTCATCTGTACAGCAGGTACTGTATCTCTCCAGGGCAGTCATCTGTACAGCAGGTACTGTATCTCTCCAGGTCAGTCATCTGTACAGCAGGTACTGTATCTCTCCAGGGCAGTCATCTGTACAGCAGGTACTGTATCTCTCCAGGGCAGTCATCTGTACAGCAGGTACTGTATCTCTCCAGGGCAGTCATCTGTACAGCAGGTACTGTATCTCTCCAGGGCAGTCATCTGTACAGCAGGTACTGTATCTCTCCAGGGCAGTCATCTGTACAGCAGGTACTGTATCTCTCCAGGGCAGTCATCTGTACAGCAGGTACTGTATCTCTCCAGGGCAGTCATCTGTACAGCAGGTACTGTATCTCTCCAGGGCAGTCATCTGTACAGCAGGTACTGTATCTCTCCAGGTCAGTCATCTGTACAGCAGGTACTGTATCTCTCCAGGGCAGTCATCTGTACAGCAGGTACTGTATCTCTCCAGGGCAGTCATCTGTACAGCAGGTACTGTATCTCTCCAGGGCAGTCATCTGTACAGCAGGTACTGTATCTCTCCAGGGCAGTCATCTGTACAGCAGGTACTGTATCTCTCCAGGGCAGTCATCTGTACAGCAGGTACTGTATCTCTCCAGGGCAGTCATCTGTACAGCAGGTACTGTATCTCTCCAGGTCAGTCATCTGTACAGCAGGTACTGTATCTCTCCAGGGCAGTCATCTGTACAGCAGGTACTGTATCTCTCCAGGGCAGTCATCTGTACAGCAGGTACTGTATCTCTCCAGGGCAGTCATCTGTACAGCAGGTACTGTATCTCTCCAGGTCAGTCATCTGTACAGCAGGTACTGTATCTCTCCAGGTCAGTCATCTGTACAGCAGGTACTGTATCTCTCCAGGGCAGTCATCTGTACAGCAGGTACTGTATCTCTCCAGGGCAGTCATCTGTACAGCAGGTACTGTATCTCTCCAGGTCAGTCATCTGTACAGCAGGTACTGTATCTCTCCAGGGCAGTCATCTGTACAGCAGGTACTGTATCTCTCCAGGGCAGTCATCTGTACAGCAGGTACTGTATCTCTCCAGGTCAGTCATCTGTACAGCAGGTACTGTATCTCTCCAGGTCAGTCATCTGTACAGCAGGTACTGTATCTCTCCAGGGCAGTCATCTGTACAGCAGGTACTGTATCTCTCCAGGGCAGTCATCTGTACAGCAGGTACTGTATCTCTCCAGGTCAGTCATCTGTACAGCAGGTACTGTATCTCTCCAGGGCAGTCATCTGTACAGCAGGTACTGTATCTCTCCAGGGCAGTCATCTGTACAGCAGGTACTGTATCTCTCCAGGGCAGTCATCTGTACAGCAGGTACTGTATCTCTCCAGGGCAGTCATCTGTACAGCAGGTACTGTATCTCTCCAGGGCAGTCATCTGTACAGCAGGTACTGTATCTCTCCAGGGCAGTCATCTGTACAGCAGGTACTGTATCTCTCCAGGGCAGTCATCTGTACAGCAGGTACTGTATCTCTCCAGGGCAGTCATCTGTACAGCAGGTACTGTATCTCTCCAGGGCAGTCATCTGTACAGCAGGTACTGTATCTCTCCAGGTCAGTCATCTGTACAGCAGGTACTGTATCTCTCCAGGGCAGTCATCTGTACAGCAGGTACTGTATCTCTCCAGGGCAGTCATCTGTACAGCAGGTACTGTATCTCTCCAGGGCAGTCATCTGTACAGCAGGTACTGTATCTCTCCAGGGCAGTCATCTGTACAGCAGGTACTGTATCTCTCCAGGGCAGTCATCTGTACAGCAGGTACTGTATCTCTCCAGGTCAGTCATCTGTACAGCAGGTACTGTATCTCTCCAGGGCAGTCATCTGTACAGCAGGTACTGTATCTCTCCAGGGCAGTCATCTGTACAGCAGGTACTGTATCTCTCCAGGGCAGTCATCTGTACAGCAGGTACTGTATCTCTCCAGGTCAGTCATCTGTACAGCAGGTACTGTATCTCTCCAGGTCAGTCATCTGTACAGCAGGTACTGTATCTCTCCAGGGCAGTCATCTGTACAGCAGGTACTGTATCTCTCCAGGGCAGTCATCTGTACAGCAGGTACTGTATCTCTCCAGGTCAGTCATCTGTACAGCAGGTACTGTATCTCTCCAGGGCAGTCATCTGTACAGCAGGTACTGTATCTCTCCAGGGCAGTCATCTGTACAGCAGGTACTGTATCTCTCCAGGTCAGTCATCTGTACAGCAGGTACTGTATCTCTCCAGGTCAGTCATCTGTACAGCAGGTACTGTATCTCTCCAGGGCAGTCATCTGTACAGCAGGTACTGTATCTCTCCAGGGCAGTCATCTGTACAGCAGGTACTGTATCTCTCCAGGTCAGTCATCTGTACAGCAGGTACTGTATCTCTCCAGGGCAGTCATCTGTACAGCAGGTACTGTATCTCTCCAGGGCAGTCATCTGTACAGCAGGTACTGTATCTCTCCAGGTCAGTCATCTGTACAGCAGGTACTGTATCTCTCCAGGGCAGTCATCTGTACAGCAGGTACTGTATCTCTCCAGGTCAGTCATCTGTACAGCAGGTACTGTATCTCTCCAGGGCAGTCATCTGTACAGCAGGTACTGTATCTCTCCAGGGCAGTCATCTGTACAGCAGGTACTGTATCTCTCCAGGGCAGTCATCTGTACAGCAGGTACTGTATCTCTCCAGGGCAGTCATCTGTACAGCAGGTACTGTATCTCTCCAGGGCAGTCATCTGTACAGCAGGTACTGTATCTCTCCAGGTCAGTCATCTGTACAGCAGGTACTGTATCTCTCCAGGTCAGTCATCTGTACAGCAGGTACTGTATCTCTCCAGGGCAGTCATCTGTACAGCAGGTACTGTATCTCTTCAGGTGAGTCATCTGTACAGCAGGTACTGTATCTCTCCAGGGCAGTCATCTGTACAGCAGGTACTGTATCTCTCCAGGGCAGTCATCTGTACAGCAGGTACTGTATCTCTCCAGGGCAGTCATCTGTACAGCAGGTACTGTATCTCTCCAGGTCAGTCATCTGTACAGCAGGTACTGTATCTCTCCAGGTCAGTCATCTGTACAGCAGGTACTGTATCTCTCCAGGGCAGTCATCTGTACAGCAGGTACTGTATCTCTCCAGGTCAGTCATCTGTACAGCAGGTACTGTATCTCTCCAGGGCAGTCATCTGTACAGCAGGTACTGTATCTCTCCAGGGCAGTCATCTGTACAGCAGGTACTGTATCTCTCCAGGGCAGTCATCTGTACAGCAGGTACTGTATCTCTCCAGGGCAGTCATCTGTACAGCAGGTACTGTATCTCTCCAGGTCAGTCATCTGTACAGCAGGTACTGTATCTCTCCAGGGCAGTCATCTGTACAGCAGGTACTGTATCTCTCCAGGGCAGTCATCTGTACAGCAGGTACTGTATCTCTTCAGGTGAGTCATCTGTACAGCAGGTACTGTATCTCTCCAGGGCAGTCATCTGTACAGCAGGTACTGTATCTCTCCAGGGCAGTCATCTGTACAGCAGGTACTGTATCTCTCCAGGGCAGTCATCTGTACAGCAGGTACTGTATCTCTCCAGGTCAGTCATCTGTACAGCAGGTACTGTATCTCTCCAGGTCAGTCATCTGTACAGCAGGTACTGTATCTCTCCAGGTCAGTCATCTGTACAGCAGGTACTGTATCTCTCCAGGGCAGTCATCTGTACAGCAGGTACTGTATCTCTCCAGGGCAGTCATCTGTACAGCAGGTACTGTATCTCTCCAGGGCAGTCATCTGTACAGCAGGTACTGTATCTCTCCAGGGCAGTCATCTGTACAGCAGGTACTGTATCTCTCCAGGGCAGTCATCTGTACAGCAGGTACTGTATCTCTCCAGGGCAGTCATCTGTACAGCAGGTACTGTATCTCTCCAGGGCAGTCATCTGTACAGCAGGTACTGTATCTCTCCAGGGCAGTCATCTGTACAGCAGGTACTGTATCTCTCCAGGGCAGTCATCTGTACAGCAGGTACTGTATCTCTCCAGGGCAGTCATCTGTACAGCAGGTACTGTATCTCTCCAGGGCAGTCATCTGTACAGCAGGTACTGTATCTCTCCAGGGCAGTCATCTGTACAGCAGGTACTGTATCTCTCCAGGGCAGTCATCTGTACAGCAGGTACTGTATCTCTCCAGGGCAGTCATCTGTACAGCAGGTACTGTATCTCTCCAGGGCAGTCATCTGTACAGCAGGTACTGTATCTCTCCAGGGCAGTCATCTGTACAGCAGGTACTGTATCTCTCCAGGGCAGTCATCTGTACAGCAGGTACTGTATCTCTCCAGGGCAGTCATCTGTACAGCAGGTACTGTATCTCTCCAGGGCAGTCATCTGTACAGCAGGTACTGTATCTCTCCAGGGCAGTCATCTGTACAGCAGGTACTGTATCTCTCCAGGGCAGTCATCTGTACAGCAGGTACTGTATCTCTCCAGGGCAGTCATCTGTACAGCAGGTACTGTATCTCTCCAGGGCAGTCATCTGTACAGCAGGTACTGTATCTCTCCAGGGCAGTCATCTGTACAGCAGGTACTGTATCTCTCCAGGGCAGTCATCTGTACAGCAGGTACTGTATCTCTCCAGGGCAGTCATCTGTACAGCAGGTACTGTATCTCTCCAGGTCAGTCATCTGTACAGCAGGTACTGTATCTCTCCAGGGCAGTCATCTGTACAGCAGGTACTGTATCTCTCCAGGTCAGTCATCTGTACAGCAGGTACTGTATCTCTCCAGGTCAGTCATCTGTACAGCAGGTACTGTATCTCTCCAGGGCAGTCATCTGTACAGCAGGTACTGTATCTCTCCAGGGCAGTCATCTGTACAGCAGGTACTGTATCTCTCCAGGTCAGTCATCTGTACAGCAGGTACTGTATCTCTCCAGGGCAGTCATCTGTACAGCAGGTACTGTATCTCTCCAGGGCAGTCATCTGTACAGCAGGTACTGTATCTCTCCAGGGCAGTCATCTGTACAGCAGGTACTGTATCTCTCCAGGGCAGTCATCTGTACAGCAGGTACTGTATCTCTCCAGGGCAGTCATCTGTACAGCAGGTACTGTATCTCTCCAGGGCAGTCATCTGTACAGCAGGTACTGTATCTCTCCAGGGCAGTCATCTGTACAGCAGGTACTGTATCTCTCCAGGGCAGTCATCTGTACAGCAGGTACTGTATCTCTCCAGGGCAGTCATCTGTACAGCAGGTACTGTATCTCTCCAGGGCAGTCATCTGTACAGCAGGTACTGTATCTCTCCAGGGCAGTCATCTGTACAGCAGGTACTGTATCTCTCCAGGGCAGTCATCTGTACAGCAGGTACTGTATCTCTCCAGGGCAGTCATCTGTACAGCAGGTACTGTATCTCTCCAGGTCAGTCATCTGTACAGCAGGTACTGTATCTCTCCAGGGCAGTCATCTGTACAGCAGGTACTGTATCTCTCCAGGTCAGTCATCTGTACAGCAGGTACTGTATCTCTCCAGGGCAGTCATCTGTACAGCAGGTACTGTATCTCTCCAGGGCAGTCATCTGTACAGCAGGTACTGTATCTCTCCAGGGCAGTCATCTGTACAGCAGGTACTGTATCTCTCCAGGGCAGTCATCTGTACAGCAGGTACTGTATCTCTCCAGGGCAGTCATCTGTACAGCAGGTACTGTATCTCTCCAGGGCAGTCATCTGTACAGCAGGTACTGTATCTCTCCAGGGCAGTCATCTGTACAGCAGGTACTGTATCTCTCCAGGGCAGTCATCTGTACAGCAGGTACTGTATCTCTCCAGGGCAGTCATCTGTACAGCAGGTACTGTATCTCTCCAGGGCAGTCATCTGTACAGCAGGTACTGTATCTCTCCAGGGCAGTCATCTGTACAGCAGGTACTGTATCTCTCCAGGGCAGTCATCTGTACAGCAGGTACTGTATCTCTCCAGGGCAGTCATCTGTACAGCAGGTACTGTATCTCTCCAGGGCAGTCATCTGTACAGCAGGTACTGTATCTCTCCAGGGCAGTCATCTGTACAGCAGGTACTGTATCTCTCCAGGGCAGTCATCTGTACAGCAGGTACTGTATCTCTCCAGGGCAGTCATCTGTACAGCAGGTACTGTATCTCTCCAGGGCAGTCATCTGTACAGCAGGTACTGTATCTCTCCAGGGCAGTCATCTGTACAGCAGGTACTGTATCTCTCCAGGGCAGTCATCTGTACAGCAGGTACTGTATCTCTCCAGGGCAGTCATCTGTACAGCAGGTACTGTATCTCTCCAGGGCAGTCATCTGTACAGCAGGTACTGTATCTCTCCAGGGCAGTCATCTGTACAGCAGGTACTGTATCTCTCCAGGGCAGTCATCTGTACAGCAGGTACTGTATCTCTCCAGGTCAGTCATCTGTACAGCAGGTACTGTATCTCTCCAGGGCAGTCATCTGTACAGCAGGTACTGTATCTCTCCAGGTCAGTCATCTGTACAGCAGGTACTGTATCTCTCCAGGGCAGTCATCTGTACAGCAGGTACTGTATCTCTCCAGGGCAGTCATCTGTACAGCAGGTACTGTATCTCTCCAGGTCAGTCATCTGTACAGCAGGTACTGTATCTCTCCAGGGCAGTCATCTGTACAGCAGGTACTGTATCTCTCCAGGGCAGTCATCTGTACAGCAGGTACTGTATCTCTCCAGGTCAGTCATCTGTACAGCAGGTACTGTATCTCTCCAGGGCAGTCATCTGTACAGCAGGTACTGTATCTCTCCAGGGCAGTCATCTGTACAGCAGGTACTGTATCTCTCCAGGTCAGTCATCTGTACAGCAGGTACTGTATCTCTCCAGGGCAGTCATCTGTACAGCAGGTACTGTATCTCTCCAGGGCAGTCATCTGTACAGCAGGTACTGTATCTCTCCAGGGCAGTCATCTGTACAGCAGGTACTGTATCTCTCCAGGGCAGTCATCTGTACAGCAGGTACTGTATCTCTCCAGGGCAGTCATCTGTACAGCAGGTACTGTATCTCTCCAGGGCAGTCATCTGTACAGCAGGTACTGTATCTCTCCAGGGCAGTCATCTGTACAGCAGGTACTGTATCTCTCCAGGGCAGTCATCTGTACAGCAGGTACTGTATCTCTCCAGGGCAGTCATCTGTACAGCAGGTACTGTATCTCTCCAGGGCAGTCATCTGTACAGCAGGTACTGTATCTCTCCAGGTCAGTCATCTGTACAGCAGGTACTGTATCTCTCCAGGGCAGTCATCTGTACAGCAGGTACTGTATCTCTCCAGGTCAGTCATCTGTACAGCAGGTACTGTATCTCTCCAGGTCAGTCATCTGTACAGCAGGTACTGTATCTCTCCAGGGCAGTCATCTGTACAGCAGGTACTGTATCTCTCCAGGTCAGTCATCTGTACAGCAGGTACTGTATCTCTCCAGGTCAATCATCTGTACAGCAGGTACTGTATCTCTCCAGGTCAGTCATCTGTACAGCAGGTACTGTATCTCTCCAGGTCAGTCATCTGTACAGCAGGTACTGTATCTCTCCAGGTCAGTCATCTGTACAGCAGGTACTGTATCTCTCCAGGTCAGTCATCTGTACAGCAGGTACTGTATCTCTCCAGGTCAGTCATCTGTACAGCAGGTACTGTATCTCTCCAGGGCAGTCATCTGTACAGCAGGTACTGTATCTCTCCAGGGCAGTCATCTGTACAGCAGGTACTGTATCTCTCCAGGGCAGTGTCTACAATGACACCCTATTCCCTATATAGTGCACTACTTTCGGCCATAGCCATGTATAACTCTCATACAGTGGAGGGTTCCATTTCAGACTCAAATGATGGTTAGATGGGAGCAGGCGAAGGCAGTTATAAGCAGGCCCTTGATGTTTGGTATTTAGTAACATTTTGTTTCTTTTGTCTTTCTCAGGCCTCCTGTGTCAAAGTTGTTCACCAACCTGTTTCTTCACATCGTCTCTCTCTCTCTCTCTTCCCCCTTGATAGGGTAAGTACTCAAACCTGAAGTCTGAGCTATTTGGAATATCACCATTTATACATTCCACTCCGCGTAGATGAATGATATATTTGATCTATCTATCCAAGGACAGTTCTGTGTTGTACAGTACGGGTGTGTTGAACAGTGTGAGTACCAGGACAGCGTAGATGGGTTGTTCCAGGTGTCTCTGAGGGCGACCATCCCTCGCCATGCTCTGGACAGGAGTCTGTCCTCCTGCCCCCCCCGGGTGCTGTTCTCCACCAATCACAGACCGCCTTCATGTTCCGCAACACCAGGCAATCTACGCTCTCTATTACATCAGCAGTGGTTGAAGATAGGTTGGTTAATAGGTCCCGCCCCCTGATCTGTTTCACCTGTCCTTATGCTTGTCTCCTCCCCCACTCTAGGTGTCGCCCATCTTCTCCATTATCCCCTGTGTATTTATAACCGTGTTCTCTGTTTGTCTGTTGCCAGTTCATCAGTTTGTCTACTGAGGTGCTGGAGAGCAGCCTCCTATTTCCTGTCTCCTGTCTACTGAGGTGCTGGAGATCAGCCTCCTATTTCCTGTCTCCTGTCTACTGAGGTGCTGGAGAGCAGCCTCCCATTTCCTGTCTCCTGTCTACTGAGGTGCTTGAGAGCAGCCTCCTATTTCCTGTCTCCTGTCTACTGAGGTGCTTGAGAGCAGCCTCCTATTTCCTGTCTCCTGAGGTGCTGGAGAGCAGCCTCCTATTTCCTGTCTCCTGTCTACTGAGGTGCTGGAGAGCAGCCTCCTATTTCCTGTCTCCTGTCTACTGAGGTGCTGGAGATCAGCCTCCTATTTCCTGTCTCCTGTCTACTGAGGTGCTGGAGAGCAGCCTCCCATTTCCTGTCTCCTGTCTACTGAGGTGCTTGAGAGCAGCCTCCTATTTCCTGTCTCCTGTCTACTGAGGTGCTTGAGAGCAGCCTCCTATTTCCTGTCTCCTGTCTACTGAGGTGCTTGAGAGCAGCCTCCTATTTCCTGTCTCCTGTCTACTGAGGTGCTTGAGAGCAGCCTCCTATTTCCTGTGTCCTGTCTACTGAGGTGCTTGAGAGCAGCCTCCCATTTCCTGTCTCCTGTCTACTGAGGTGCTGGAGAGCAGCCTCCTATTTCCTGTCTCCTGTCTACTGAGGTGCTTGAGAGCAGCCTCCCATTTCCTGTCTCCTGTCTACTGAGGTGCTTGAGAGCAGCCTCCTATTTCCTGTGTCCTGTCTACTGAGGTGCTGGAGATCAGCCTCCTATTTCCTGTCTCCTGTCTACTGAGGTGCTGGAGAGCAGCCTCCTATTTCCTGTCTCCTGTCTACTGAGGTGCTGGAGAGCAGCCTCCTATTTCCTGTCTCCTGAGGTGCTGGAGAGCAGCCTCCTATTTCCTGTCTACTGAGGTGCTGGAGAGCAGCCTCCTATTTCCTGTCTACTGAGGTGCTGGAGAGCAGCCTCCTATTTCCTGTCTCCTGAGGTGCTGGAGAGCAGCCTCCTATTTCCTGTCTACTGAGGTGCTGAAGATCAGCCTCCTATTTCCTGTCCCCTGTCTACTGAGGTGCTGGAGAGCAGCCTCCCATTTCCTCTCTCTATTGGTTCCACTGCACCAGACAAACTCAAATCGGGCAGAGCTGAAGTTTTTGAGAGAAAACGAATTGTAACTGTTGATTGAGTACTAAGCAAGGATCCCGCTGTGAAACCCTTTCCATCATGCACAGGTCCTTTAATCATAATCAATAATGAATAGGATGTCCACTAACGTGAAGGTGTTGTGACCCTGACGTGAAGGTGTGATCCTGGCGTGAAGGTTTTGTGACCCTGACGTGAAGGTTTTGTGACCCTGACGTGAAGGTGTGATCCTGACGTGAAGGTTTTGTGACCCCTGGCGTGAAGGTTTTGTGACCCTGGCGTGAAGGTGTGATCCTGACGTGAAGGTTTTGTGACCCTGGCGTGAAGGTGTGATCCTGACGTGAAGGTTTTGTGACCCTGGCGTGAAGGTTTTGTGACCCCTGGCGTGAAGGTTTTGTGACCCTTGCGTGAAGGTTTTGTGACCCTTGCGTGAAGGTTTTGTGACCCTTGCGTGAAGGTTTTGTGACCCCTGGCGTGAAGGTTTTGTGACCCTTGCGTGAAGGTTTTGTGACCCTGACGTGAAGGTGTGATCCTGACGTGAAGGTTTTGTGACCCTGACGTGAAGGTTTTGTGACCCTGACGTGAAGGTGTGATCCTGACGTGAAGGTTTTGTGACCCCTGACGTGAAGGTTTTGTGAACCCTGACGTGAAGGTGTGACCCTGACGTGAAGGTTTTGTGACCCTGGCGTGAAGGTGTGATCCTGACGTGAAGGTTTTGTGACCCTGGCGTGAAGGTTTTGTGACCCCTGGCGTGAAGGTTTTGTGACCCTTGCGTGAAGGTTTTGTGACCCTTGCGTGAAGGTTTTGTGACCCTTGCGTGAAGGTTTTGTGACCCCTGGCGTGAAGGTTTTGTGACCCTTGCGTGAAGGTTTTGTGACCCTGACGTGAAGGTGTGATCCTGGCGTGAAGGTTTTGTGACCCTGACGTGAAGGTTTTGTGACCCTGACGTGAAGTTTTTGTGATCCTGAGGTCTTGCTGGCCTACTGCCTGGGTTGTCTACTCGTGGATGAGGACAAATGGTTCCCTCTACTGGTCAGATAATGCCGGTACATGATGAGCTTCTACACCTGCATTGCTTGCTGTTTTGGGGGTTTTAGGCCGGGTTTCTGTACAGCACTTTGTGACATCGGCTGATGTAAAAAAGGGGCTTTATAAATACATTTGATTGATATACCAGCAGCTGTGACACGAACGTCTGTTCAGGTGACATTGATAGACATCAAGAGAATCAATTTAGTTAATCAATTAAATGTTTAGTTCTTGTTAAAGAAACGCTGTATCAAGAAGTATCCTTTCAGACTGATACAACGGTTAAATATTACAGACAATTCTACAATGTTTGTTGTTGTTGCCATAACAATACTGAAACTATGAAACACATACAACAACTTGTATAGAAAATGACTTTTGTAGGCACGTTAGACGTTCTAATATGTGAGGTCAGTTATAATCGGTTAAAGTGTCTAAGGGACGTCTGTGATCTTCACATTCCTTCTAGTGCCGGCAGGAGGAGCACAAACCATTCCCTCTCATTCTATATATTTTTTTCTTTCTCTCATTCACACCTCTCTCTTTGGGTATTTCTCCTTTGCCAGTCTGATGAAATCCTCTGCACTATCCAGAGACACCAAGCGATCCTGGAAGAGGATGAGAGGAGGAGAGGAAGAGAAAAGAGCAAGAGAAGAGCAGGAGAGGAGAGGAGAGGAGAGGAGAGGAGAGAAAACAACAAGTAGATATTAGTTACTTGAACATTTCTCCCCTTCATTATAGGTGTGTGTGTGTGTGTGTGTGTGTGTGTGTGTGTGTGTGTGTGTGTGTGTGTGTGTGTGTGTGTGTGTGTGTGTGTGTGTGTGTGTGTGTGTGTGTGTGTGTGTGTGTGTGTGTGTGTGCATGTGTGTAGCAGTAGGGCAGCAGTACCATAACAAAGAGGTATCTGTCTGTGCTAGCCACTCCTCGTGGGAACAAACTAGAGTGGTCCAGAGTGGTCTGTAACAGTTGTCTGGCTCTGTTCAGGTTATCAGATTCACTCAGAGTTGTCTGTAACAGCTGTCTGTTCACCGTCAGGAGAGAGTCAACCTCATGCTGGTAGCCTACAGGGGACACAAGCACCAGAACAAACAGTCAGCCTGGAGACGCCACATAGAATCAACAATTAGAATGTTCAACTCAATAATCCTTTAAACTAAAATATTGGGTTCGGGGGGGTTGGAAAACGGCATATGAACTGGGAAATCGACACAGTACACAACACAAGCATGGGCAAACTCTTCAGAATGTTAATACACATCTGTGTCAAATGGAGACTGATTTTGCACAGTGCACTGTTGTTGTGTTTTGTTGTGTGTCTTCACTCCCTTACTTTTTTCCCACATCTTTGTTGTGTCGGATTCACATAGATTTAATTGTCTTTTTTTTTTGTCAACAAACTACACAAAATACTCAAAGCGGAAGAAAACTATAACATTTAAAAATATATATATATATATGTTAAAAATTAAGCACTAATAAATGTATATCTTGATTAGATAAGTATTCAACCCCTTGAGTCATTACATGTTAGAATCACCTCTGGCAGTGATTACAGCTGTTGAGGCTTTCTGGGTAAGTCTCCAAGAGCTTTCCACACCTGGATTGGGCAACATTTGCCCATTATTCTTTTATAAATTCTTCAAGCTCTGTCAAATTGGTCATTGATCATTGCTAGATGGTTATTTTCAGGCCTTGCCATAGATATTAAAGTAGATTTAAATCCAAACTGTAACTCGGTCATTCAGGAACATTCACTGTTTTCTTGGTAAGAAACTCCAGTATAGATTTGGCCTCGTATTTCAGGTTATTGTTCTCATGAAAGGTAAATTAATCTCCCTGAAAGCAGACTGAAGCAGATTTTCCTCTAGGATTTTGCCTGTGTTTAGCCCCATTCTGTTTATTTTTTATCCTGAAAAACTCCCTAGTCCTTAACGATTACAAGCAGACCCATAACATGATGCAGCCACCAATATGCTTGAGAAAATATGGAGAGTGGTACTCAGTAATGTGTTGTTGTATTGGATTTGCCCCAAACATAACACCTTGTATTCAGGACAAAAAGTGAATTGCTTTGCCACATTCTTTGCTTTTATATTTGTATTCTGTACAGGGTTCCTTCTTTTCACTCTGTCAGTTAGGTTAGTATTGTGGAGTAACTACAATGTTGATGATCCATACTCAGTTTTCTCCTATTAAAGCCATTAAACTCTGTAACTGTTTTAATGTCACCATTGGCCTCATCCTTCCTCTCCGGCAACTGAGTTAGAAAGGACACCTGTATCTTTGTAGTGACTGGGTGTATTGATACACCATCCAAAGTGTAATTAATAACTTAACCATGCTCATAAGGGATATTCAATGTCTGCTTTTTATTTTATTTTACCAATTTGTGCCCTTCTTTGCATTGGAAAACCTCCCTGGTCTTTGTGGTTGAATCTATATTTGAAATGTACTGCTCGACTGAGGGACTTTACAGATAATTGTATATGTGGGGTACAGAGATGATGTAGTCATTCAAAAATCATGTTAAACACTATTATTGCACACAGAGTGAGTCCATGCAACTTATTATGTGACGTGTGAAGCACATTTTTACTACTAAACATATTTAGGCTTGTCATAACAAAGGGGTTGAACACTTATTGACTCAAGACATTTCAGTTTTTCATTTTTAATTCATTTGTAAAGAAAATTCTAAAAACATAATTCCACTTTGACATTATGGGGTATTGTGTTTAGGCCAGTAACCAAAATCTCAATTTCATCTATTTTAAATTCAGGAACCTCTCCAGGATTGGTGGGTCACCCGCGGGACGGTTGAGCTAACGTAGGCTAATGTGATTAGCATGAGGTTGTAAGTAACAAGAACATTTCCCAGGACATAGACATATCTGATATTGGAAGAAAGCTTAAATTTTTGTTAATCTAACTGCACTGTCCATTTTACAGTAGCCATTACAGTGAGGGAATAGCATGCTATTGTTTGAGGAGAGTGCAGTTATGAACTTGAAAAGTTATTAATAAACCAATTATTCACATTTGGGCAGTCTTGATACAAAATTTTGAACAGAAATGCAATGGCTCATTGGATCAGTCTAAAACTTTGCACATACACTGCTGCTATCTAGTGGCCAAAATCTAAATTGTGCCTTGGCTGGAATAATACATTATGGCCTTTCTCTTGCATTTCAAAGACGATGGTAGAAAAAAATACAAAATAACGGTTGTTTTGTATCTTTGTATTATCTTTTACCAGATCTAATGTGTTATATTTTCCTACATTAATTTCACTTTTAATTTGAAAGTGTTTCCTTTCAAATGGTATCAAAAACATGCATATCCTTGCTTCAGGGCCTGAGCTACAGGCAGTTAGATTTGGGTATGACATTTTAAGCGAAAATTTAAAAAAAGGGTCCGTTCCTTAAGAGGTTTTAACACAACAAAATGTGGGGAAAAATCAAGATGTGTGAATACTTTCTGAAGGCCATGTACATAGAGAGCAGCAGGAAGGAAAAGGTTCAGGAATAAAAGGTTGAGATATGAAGAGAGGAGATTATCTCTACAAACTTGATCTGACCTAGCTGTGTTAGAATCTGAAGAGAGGAGATTATCTCTACAAACTTGATCTGACCTAGCTGTGTTAGAATCTGAAGAGAGGAGATTATCTCTACAAACTTGATCTGACCTAGCTGTGTTAGAATCTTCTTCCATCGACTGCTGATCTCTCGTTTGGTGTACCTCAGACTATGGATGTCATAGTTGAGCTTCTCCCACTCCTGATAAACAAACACACACACATAAACACACATAAACACACACACACACACATTAAACACAGAAACAGCCCAGATAGCACACATGCATTTCACCGACGTCGAGAGGGCGGCTATGAGTGTGGGAAGATAAAATGCAGGCGCGCTGCACCGTCACACGGCCGCTCAGCATCACAGAATTGGCCGTAGATCGTGTAGACTTTTGAAATTTTGCGTCACAATGCTTGAATATATCTGCCTTCTCTCAAACATGTTCAGGTCATGGTTGGGCAATCATTTTTTATCAGAGATATGTATAAGGCTTATAGGCTTAAATAAATGAATAAAAGCGCATTTTCTGTTTACAGTACTTGTCCCAGGCATTATTTTCACCACATTGACAATTTAAGATCTAAATACATTTTTGGGGCATTTAAAAAAAACATGAAACTGATGGGACATAAACATAAACGTTTTATTATTGCCAGTATAATTTAGCTTATAATCATTCTTATATTTTCCATTCAAATTCGATGTTTACACTCATTTGGTAAAGGTAATTAAAATCGTGTAGTGAAACAGTATTCGCTGTTGGATCCGACCTCAAATAAAAAGGTATTTTTTTAAATATCGTCTGTAGAGCAGCTAGGTAGCAGCTTTGACACGCACCGTCCAAACAGCGACTGAAGGGCGAATGCGATCTAATATCGACGTCTTGGCGACATCTTGCCAATGTGTAAATGCTCTCTGTTCTACATGTATGATACATCGGGGGCCGACGTCGACGAGGTGTCGGTGTGTTGTCTGAGGCAGAGCTAAAGTTGTTGTTACTAGTTAACCTGCTGGCTGATATCTCAGTCCCAAGGCATCGCTAACACAATGAGTCACGGTCCTGTGCTGTTATTCTCAACATAGTGCCTGTTGTGTCCACTGCGGCAACAATGCTGACCTGACCACGCTATTTAATATGTCGATTATCCTTTCACTACAGGAATCTGTGCACTGATCGTTTCTAGAGATCACATGTCACAGGAGATTGTTCATTGGCCTTATTTGTGTGGCTTTTACAGAGTAATAAAAATACACAAATATATCAAAATATCATACAAGAAAAGAAAGACGGGAATAATAATTTACAAAAATAGACAAACAGATGCATAAAGACGTCAAACAAACGCACAGACAAAACAACAATAAAAATAAATAAATAAAAATACCATTAATCAGTATACAGATCATAGACACACAACAAGCCTCAGACTCAGGGCCGGCCCGCTCATCAGGCAGACTGAGAAGGGCGGCATTTTCTGAGCTAAACTGACCAAGTCTCCAACAACACATAAAACCTCATTATTCTACCCCCAAAACTAATGACACTTCTCTCAACCAGTGGCATGTGGGCTTTTTTATGTGAGCGCTGTATGCCGCCCTGTGATAAGCAGTGCCCACTTTGTCAAAGGCAGGGACACAGAATATTTAAGACGGACCCCTTCTAGGCCTTGGCATTCATAAAATTCCATTGCGGGCGACATGGTAAACTACACCCCAGTATACACGGACCGACGTCTTCTGGACGTCTTTTTTTGGACCTGTCTAGATCGGCTGTCTTTTTTGGGTGTTTTACAAACTACCAAATTGATGGGCATTCCTAAAAATGTAATTTCAGGCGACACTGTAGGCTACACCCCAGTAAGCACGGACCGACGCATATGCCTTCTGGACGTCTTTTTTTGGTTTTGATTTCCAAGTCCACGGACGTTGGTTTTGGACCTGTTTGGCCAAATCTGAACCAATCATACTATGTTTGGTTCAGATTTGGTCCGGTCTGGATCAGCTTTGATTTGACCCAAACATAGACGTGAGTTGGCAAGACAGCAGAAAGAGATCTGAGACCATTACTAGGCCATTACTGAGACGAACTCAACTTGGTAAGATGGTCCCCTTTCTAGGCCTTGGTAAACTCCAATATTGTGCACTACATGTAGCCTCCATGAGTGTCATAAATACTCTGTATGAAAGAACTCGGTGTTCGACATCTCTGATTGAATGATTTAATTGAGGTGAGTCAGTGTAATCATGATGCTGCACTGAGAGTGAGAAATGTACAGAGAAGACCCAACTGAGTGTGTGCTCATGCACATGTGGACTTCTCTAACTCAGAGGGCTTATTGTTCCTAATCCCCAGCCTGGACTCCGTAGGATTCTAATCCCCAGCCTGGACTCCGTAGGATTCTAATCCCCAGCCTGGACTCCGTGGGATTCTAATCCCCAGCCTGGACTCCGTGGGATTCTAATCCCCAGCCTGGACTCCGTGGGATTCTAATCCCCAGCCTGGACTCCGTAGGATTCTAATCCCCAGCCTGGACTCTGTAGGATTCTAATCCCCAACCTGGACTCTGTAGGATTCTAATCCCCAGCCTGGACTCTGTAGGATTCTAATCCCCAGCCTGGACTCTGTAGGATTCTAATCCCCAGCCTGGACTCTGTAGGATTCTAATCCCCAGCCTGGACTCTGTAGGATTCTAATCCCCAGCCTGGACTCTGTAGGATTCTAATCCCCAGCCTGGACTCTGTAGGATTCTAATCCCCAGCCTGGACTCTGTAGGACTCTAATCCCCAGCCTGGACTCTATAGGACTCTAATCCCCAGCCTGGACTCTGTAGGACTCTAATCCCCAGCCTGGACTCTGTAGGACTCTAATCCCCAGCCTGGACTCTGTAGGATTCTAATCCCCAGCCTGGACTCTGTAGGACTCTAATCCCCAGCCTGGACTCCGTAGGACTCTAATCCCCAGCTTGGGCTCCGTAGGACTCTAATCCCCAGCCTGGACTCCGTAGGACTCTAATCCCCAGCCTGGGATTCCGTAGGACTCTAATCCCCAGCCTGGGACTCCGTAGGACTCTAATCCCCAGCCTGGGACTCTGTAGGACTCTAATCCTCAAATGGACATCCAAATTTAGGGGAGGCAACACAGATACGTTACATTCGTTACATACAACAACGAGTCACCCTGAGCAGTACTGGTACTGTTGAATTAATATAAAATAAATGTGTGCACATTTTAGAGATACCTGGCAAGGACCCTAATATTAAGGAGGAGTAGAGTTAATTTCCTGTCAGTCACTTTCAGTCCTCAGCTCAATGGCAGAACGCAGCGTCGAGATCACATGCAGATAAATACGTCAGCTCAACGAATGCTGCAGAAGCAGTGACCAACAGTTCAGCTCCGTGACCTCAGCAGCAGTGACCAACAGTTCAGCTCCGTGACGTCAGCAGTGACCAACAGTTCAGCTCCGTGACGTCAGTAGCAGTGACCAACAGTTCAGCTCCGTGACCTCAGCAGTGACCAACAGTTCAGCTCCATGACGTCAGCAGTGACCAACAGTTCAGCTCCGTGACGTCTGCAGTGACCAACAGTTCAGCTCCAAGACGTCAGTAGCAGTGACCAACAGTTCATCTCCGTGACGTCTGCAGCTATATGAAGTTTTTGAAGCGCAGTAATATACGATAAGCAAGGGGCAAGGATGTGACTCTGTGTCCCAGCAGCATGCCTAAAACACGTGCACAGCTCATTTGCATAACCTAGGACCTAGGTGCTTTACTATCAGAGGTTAGAGAGGGGGAGGAAGGATATGGACTAACTATCAGAGGTCAGAGAAGGGGCGGAAGGATATGGACTGACTATCAGAGGTCAGAGAAGGGGCGGAAGGATATGGACTAACTATCAGAGGTCAGAGAAGGGGAGGAAGGATTTGGACTGACTATCAGAGGTCAGAGAAGGGGAGGAAGGATTTGGACTAACTATCAGAGGTCAGAGAAGGGGAGGAAGGATATGGACTAACTATCAGAGGTCAGAGAAGGGGAGGAAGGATATGGACTAACTATCAGAGGTTAGAGAAGGGGAGGAAGGATATGGACTAACTACCAGAGGTCAGAGAGGGGGAGGAAGGATATGGACTAACTACCAGAGGTCAGAGAAGGGGAGGAAGGATATGGACTAACTATCAGAGGTCAGAGAGGGGGAGGAAGGATATGGACTAACTATCAGAGGTCAGAGAAGGGGAGGAAGGATATGGACTAACTATCAGAGGTCAGAGAAGGGGCGGAAGGATATGGACTGACTATCAGAGGTCAGAGAGGGGGAGGAAGGATATGGACTAACTATCAGAGGTCAGAGAGGGGGAGGAAGGATATGGACTGACTATCAGAGGTCAGAGAAGGGGCGGAAGGATATGGACTGACTATCAGAGGTCAGAGAAGGGGCGGAAGGATATGGACTGACTATCAGAGGTCAGAGAAGGGGCGGAAGGATTTGGACTGACTATCAGAGGTCAGAGAAGGGGAGGAAGGAAGGATATGGACTAACTATCAGAGGTCAGAGAGGGGGAGGAAGGATATGGACTGACTATCAGAGGTCAGAGAAGGGGCGGAAGGATATGGACTGACTATCAGAGGTCAGAGAAGGGGCGGAAGGATTTGGACTGACTATCAGAGGTCAGAGAAGGGGAGGAAGGATATGGACTAACTATCAGAGGTCAGAGAGGGGGAGGAAGGATATGGACTGACTATCAGAGGTCAGAGAAGGGGCGGAAGGATATGGACTGACTATCAGAGGTCAGAGAAGGGACGGAAGGATTTGGACTGACTATCAGAGGTCAGAGAAGGGGAGGAAGGAAGGATATGGACTAACTATCAGAGGTCAGTGAGGGGAAGGAAGGATATGGACTAACTATCAGAGGTCAGAGAAGGGGCGGAAGGATATGGACTAACTATCAGAGGTCAGAGAGGGGGAGGAAGGATATGGACTAACTATCAGAGGTCAGAGAAGGGGAGGAAGGATATGGACTAACTATCAGAGGTCAGAGAAGGGGAGGAAGGATATGGACTGACTATCAGAGGTCAGAGAAGGGGAGGAAGGATATGGACTAACTATCAGAGGTCAGAGAAGGGGAGGAAGGATATGGACTAACTATCAGAGGTTAGAGAAGGGGAGGAAGGATATGGACTAACTACCAGAGGTCAGAGAAGGGGAGGAAGGATATGGACTAACTATCAGAGGTTAGAGAAGGGGAGGAAGGATATGGACTAACTATCAGAGGTCAGAGAGGGGGAGGAAGGATATGGACTGACTATCAGAGGTCAGAGAAGGGGCGGAAGGATATGGACTGACTATCAGAGGTCAGAGAAGGGGCGGAAGGATTTGGACTAACTATCAGAGGTCAGTGAGGGGAAGGAAGGAAGGATATGGACTAACTATCAGAGGTCAGTGAGGGGAAGGAAGGATATGGACTAACTATCAGAGGTCAGAGAAGGGGAGGAAGGAAGGATATGGACTAACTATCAGAGGTCAGTGAGGGGAAGGAAGGATATGGACTAACTATCAGAGGTCAGAGAAGGGGAGGAAGGAAGGATATGGACTAACTATCAGAGGTCAGTGAGGGGAAGGAAGGATATGGACTAACTATCAGAGGTCAGAGAAGGGGAGGAAGGATATGGACTAACTATCAGAGGTTAGAGAAGGGGAGGAAGGATATGGACTAACTATCAGAGGTCAGAGAAGGGGAGGAAGGATATGGACTGACTATCAGAGGTCAGAGAAGGGGAGGAAGGAAGGATATGGACTAACTATCAGAGGTTAGAGAAGGGGAGGAAGGATATGGACTGACTATCAGAGGTCAGAGAAGGGGAGGAAGGAAGGATATGGACTAACTATCAGAGGTCAGTGAGGGGAAGGAAGGATATGGACTAACTATCAGAGGTCAGAGAAGGGGAGGAAGGATATGGACTAACTACCAGAGGTTAGAGAAGGGGAGGAAGGAAGGATATGGACTGACTATCAGAGGTTAGAGAGGGGGAGGAAGGATATGGACTAACTATCAGAGGTTAGAAAAGGGGTGGAAGGATATGGACTAACTATCAGAGGTTAGAGAAGGGGTGGAAGGATATGGACTGACTATCAGAGGTTAGAGAAGGGGAGGAAGGAAGGATATGGACTGACTATCAGAGGTTAGAGAGGGGGAGGAAGGATATGGACTAACTATCAGAGGTCAGTGAGGGGGCGGAAGGATATGGACTAACTATCAGAGGTCAGAGAAGGGGAGGAAGGATATGGACTAACTATCAGAGGTCAGAGAAGGGGAGGAAGGATATGGACTAACTATCAGAGGTTAGAGAAGGGGAGGAAGGATATGGACTAACTACCAGAGGTCAGAGAAGGGGAGGAAGGATATGGACTGACTATCAGAGGTTAGAGAAGGGGAGGAAGGATATGGACTAACTACCAGAGGTCAGAGAAGGGGAGGAAGGATATGGACTAACTACCAGAGGTTAGAGAAGGGGAGGAAGGATATGGACTAACTACCAGGGGTCAGTGAGGGGGCGGAAGGATATGGACTAACTATCAGGGGTCAGTGAGGGGGCGGAAGGATATGGACTAACTACCAGAGGTCAGAGAAGGGGAGGAAGGATATGGACTAACTATCAGAGGTCAGAGAAGGGGCGGAAGGATATGGACTAATAACAAGGGTTACATGTAGAAGACATATTTACTGAGACTAACTTCCTGTCACATTTCTTTTAAAGCTACAATCTTTCTCAAGCTAGTTCCTCTCTCTCATATCTAATTGGTTGGCGTCTTCAAGTTCCCAGATGTATTTATTGACCTACTCTACACATGTACCGTGTAATAGCAAGGTTAGAGCTAGTTTATAGATTAAGTAAAAAGCAAAGGGTCCTGACTTGTCGTCAGTGGTGGAAAAAGTGCCCAATTGTCATACTTGAATAAAAGAAAAGATAACTTAATAGAAAATGACTCAAGTAAAAGTGAAAGTCACCCGGTAAAATACTACTTGAGTAAAAGTATTTGGGTTTAAGTATACTAAAGTATCAACAGTACAAGTGTATGTGACCAATAACATTTGATTTGATTTGATTTAAATGTAATTGCAAAAATATGCTTAAGTATCAAACGTAAAGGTAAAGGTATAAATCATTTCACATTACTTAAATTAAGCAAACCAGATGGTACCATTTAAAAAATGTACAAACTAAGCATTTGTGTTTAGTGAGTCTGTCAGATCAGAGGCAGTAGGGATAACCAGCGATGTTCTCTGTTTAGTGAGTCCTCCAGATCAGAGGCAGGAGGGATGACCAGCGATGTTCTCTGTTTAGTGAGTCCTCCAGATCAGAGGCAGGAGGGATGACCAGGGATGTTCTCTGTTTAGTGAGTCCTCCAGATCAGAGGCAGTAGGGATGACCAGGGATGTTCTCTGTTTAGTGAGTCCTCCAGATCAGAGGCAGTAGGGATGACCAGGGATGTTCTCTGTTTAGTGAGTCCTCCAGATCAGAGGCAGTAGGGATGACCAGGGATGTTCTCTGTTTAGTGAGTCCTCCAGATCAGAGGCAGTAGGGATGACCAGGGATGTTCTCTGTTTAGTGAGTCCTCCAGATCAGAGGCAGGAGGGATGACCAGGGATGTTCTCTGTTCAGTGAGTCCTCCAGATCAGAGGCAGGAGGGGATGACCAGGGATGTTCTCTGTTTAGTGAGTCCTCCAGATCAGAGGCAGTAGGGATGACCAGGGATGTTCTCTGTTTAGTGAGTCCTCCAGATCAGAGGCAGTAGGGATGACCAGGGATGTTCTCTGTTTAGTGAGTCCTCCAGATCAGAGGCAGGAGGGATGACCAGGGATGTTCTCTGTTTAGTGAGTCCTCCAGATCAGAGGCAGTAGGGATGACCAGGGATGTTCTCTGTTTAGTGAGTCCTCCAGATCAGAGGCAGGAGGGATGACCAGGGATGTTCTCTGTTTAGTGAGTCCTCCAGATCAGAGGCAGTAGGGATGACCAGGGATGTTCTCTGTTTAGTGAGTCCTCCAGATCAGAGGCAGTAGGGATGACCAGGGATGTTCTGTATAAGTGTGTGAAATTGATCATTTTCCTGTGCATTGTTACGAGTCGCGTAGTTTTGGGTGTCATGGAAAATGTATGGAGTAAAAAGTACATTATTTTCTTTAGGAAAGAGGTGAAGTAAAAGTTGTCCAAAATATAAATAGTAAAGTAAATTACAGATACCCCCCAAAAACTACTTAAGTAGTACTTTAAAGTATTTTTACTTAGTACTTTACACCACTGCTTGTTGTCCAGTGACCTACAGAACAGGTTTGAATTAATCTAGTACACCTTTAGTGTACCTGAGTGAACAGGTTGTACCCTAACCAAGCTCTGTATCGTGTAGTATCTGTTCCCCAATTTAGGGCAGGCCGTGTCTCTCTCTCACCTCTGTGTACGTGTCTGCCTCGTTCCTCATCGTGATAAAGGCTTGGAGCTCTCCGTCTGACTCTGCATCGCCCATGGAGGTCCTGGGGCTGATCCAGGGGACCCACTCCTGCTCCTGCTCTGTCCTCCAGGACAGGTCCTCCTGGCCCGGGCTTGGGTCACTGTGGCTGGACATACTGGCTCTGGAGGTCTGAGTCCTGGAGGAGTTCTGAGTCCTGGTGCTCTGCATTTTGGAAGTATCATATCTGGAGGACCAGAGAGATAAGTTCATGTTGAGGTAGTCTCTCTCTCGTCACAGATTTGGTTCTGGGTGCCCTTATTGTCCCAATATCACTAATTTGACTCTGCTTTGCCATGCCAATGCTGTGATTCAGGAAGGAAATAGCCTAAACACATGCTGACTGAGAGATTCTCTTAAACATAGCCTACATACCAGATTACAGAGGCTTCACAGACGCTGCTTGTCAATATCTTTGGGCAGTGTGCCAAGACAAAAAATAGACTATGCTGTATATATATATTTTCCCATTCAGAAGAACCTCTAGATCTGAATGGAATAGACTAGAATGTGTTATCATGCTGTTTTAATTAAAGCCTACCATTTAAAAAAAAAAATACAAATTACATGCACAGACGAAATGTGAAGTGTATCATAAAACAGTAATATCCTTACCGTAATACAGCGGTTTTATCATCTAGGTTGTCATCGAGATTGCAGTAACTCCGCCAGCAACAACTATACAACGCCCCCATCAGACCCAAGAACTGTGAATCATCCAGCACATCTGATTATCCAAAGAATATCTCTACAATTTTCCTCAGGTTTTTTACCATAAAATAAATATTTGAAGATGTAATGTAACCAGTGAAGTTCCCCAACATTGCGAGCCCGGATCTCAGACACAACTCTGAAAACTTGTGCGTCTTGTTTTTTCATGGTCCATTGGGGGCGGGGCGGGGCGGGGCGGAGCGCACGTGAGTCCATTCAAGAAGCGTGACTAACCTGGCGTGACGATGTATCTGGAACCCATGAATGGAACATTTATTCAGCCACTGTTGGAGAATGCTATTAGCTCTGTGGAGTCCTCTCTCCCATGTATTTACTGCTATGTGTCTGTGTTCTGAGAGCATCTATGTAGACATACAGCTAGGGGGCAAACTGGGACTAGAATTGGAGCGAAGGATGTTAGCTCTGTAGCTAAAGTTTGTACACCAGATATGTGATAACTATGATTCCATTACCGGGCATTACAGGTTAGCTAATACAAAACGCAGCCATAGATTATTCAACTAATCTGGACTGGTGTCCTCCTCAGTCTATGGACTGACCTACGAGGGCTGGAACAAAAACCTGGACTGGTGTCCTCCTCAGTCTATGGACTGACCTACGAGGGCTGGAACAAAAACCTTGACTGGTGTTCTCCTCAGTCTATGGACTGACCTACGAGGGCTGGAACAAAAACCTGGACTGGTGTCCTCCTCAGTCTATGGACTGACCTACGAGGGCTGGAACAAAAACCTGGACTGGTGTTCTCCTCAGTCTATGGACTGAACTACGAGGGCTGGAACAAAAACCTGGACTGGTGTTCTCCTCGGTCTATGGACTGACCTGCGAGGGCTGGAACAAAAACCTGGACTGGTGTCCTCCTCGGTCTATGGACTGACCTACGAGGGCTGGAACAAAAACCTGGACTGGTGTTCTCCTCAGTCTATGGACTGACCTACGAGGGCTGGAACAAAAACCTGGACTGGTGTCCTCCTCAGTCTATGGACTGACCTACGAGGGCTGGAACAAAAACCTTGACTGGTGTTCTCCTCAGTCTATGGACTGACCTACGAGGGCTGGAACAAAAACCTGGACTGGTGTCCTCCTCAGTCTATGGACTGACCTACGAGGGCTGGAACAATAACCTGGACTGGTGTTCTCCTCAGTCTATGGACTGAACTACGAGGGCTGGAACAAAAACCTGGACTGGTGTTCTCCTCGGTCTATGGACTGACCTGCGAGGGCTGGAACAAAAACCTGGACTGGTGTCCTCCTCGGTCTATGGACTGACCTACGAGGGCTGGAACAAAAACCTGGACTGGTGTTCTCCTCAGTCTATGGACTGAACTACGAGGGCTGGAACAAAAACCTGGACTGGTGTCCTCCTCAGTCTATGGACTGACCTACGAGGGCTGGAACAAAAACCTTGACTGGTGTCCTCCTCAGTCTATGAACTGACCTACGAGGGCTGGAACAAAAACCTTGACTGGTGTTCTCCTCAGTCTATGGACTGAACTACGAGGGCTGGAACAAAAACCTGGACTGGTGTCCTCCTCAGTCTATGGACTGACCTACGAGGGCTGGAACAAAAACCTGGACTGGTGTCCTCCTCAGTCTATGGACTGACCTACGAGGGCTGGAACAAAAACCTGGACTGGTGTTCTCCTCAGTCTATGGACTGACCTACGAGGGCTGGAACAAAAACCTGGACTGGTGTTCTCCTCGGTCTATGGACTGACCTACGAGGGCTGGAACAAAAACCTGGACTGGTGTCCTCCTCAGTCTATGGACTGACCTACGAGGGCTGGAACAAAAACCTGGACTGGTGTCCTCCTCAGTCTATGGACTGACCTACGAGGGCTGGAACAAAAACCTGGACTGGTGTCCTCCTCAGTCTATGGACTGACCTACGAGGGCTGGAACAAAAACCTGGACTGGTGTCCTCCTCAGTCTATGGACTGACCTACGAGGGCTGGAACAAAAACCTGGACTGGTGTCCTCCTCAGTCTATGGACTGACCTACGAGGGCTGGAACAAAAACCTGGACTGGTGTCCTCCTCAGTCTATGGACTGACCTACGAGGGCTGGAACAAAAACCTGGACTGGTGTCCTCCTCAGTCTATCGGACTGACCTACGAGGGCTGGAACAAAAACCTGGACTGGTGTCCTCCTCAGTCTATGGACTGACCTACGAGGGCTGGAACAAAAACCTGGACTGGTGTCCTCCTCAGTCTATCGACTGACCTACGAGGGCTGGAACAATAACCTGGACTGGTGTCCTCCTCAGTCTATGGACTGAACTACGAGGGCTGGAACAAAAACCTGGACTGGTGTCCTCCTCAGTCTATGGACTGACCTACGAGGGCTGGAACAAAAACCTGGACTGGTGTCCTCCTCAGTCTATGGACTGACCTACGAGGGCTGGAACAATAACCTGGACTGGTGTCCTCCTCAGTCTATGGACTGACCTACGAGGGCTGGAACAAAAACCTGGACTGGTGTTCTCCTCAGTCTATGGACTGACCTACGAGGGCTGGAACAATAACCTGGACTGGTGTTCTCCTCAGTCTATGGACTGACCTACGAGGGCTGGAACAAAAACCTGGACTGGTGTCCTCCTCAGTCTATGGACTGACCTACGAGGGCTGGAACATCATTTTTGTCAAGGTAGGCTGCACCACTGTATTTACAGTGCATGTAAGACTTAAAGTTCATAGATTACATGTTAGATTACATGTCATTCACAACACAGACGTCATGTTATCATTCTCCTAGCGATTGGGGTATCATTTGACTGCTGCCATGACAACTACTGTGGCACTCTGGGGCTGTCTCTCAGATGGAGGCTCAGGCAGTGACAGAGTTTGTAGGGAGCAAGACAGGCCGGTGTCTCTGTTTTCCTAGGCCGGTGTCTCTGTTTTCCTAGGCCGGTGTCTCTGTTTTCCTAGGCCGGTGTTTCTGTTTTCCTAGGCCGGTGTTTCTGTTTTCCTAGGCCGGTGTTTCTGTTTTCCTAGGCCGGTGTTTCTGTTTTCCTAGGCCGGTGTCTCTGTTTTCCTAGGCCGGTGTTTCTGTTTTCCTAGGCCGGTGTCTCTGTTTTCCTAGGCCGGTGTCTCTGTTTTCCGAGGCCGGTGTCTCTGTTTTCCGAGGCCGGTGTCTCTGTTTTCCGAGGCCGGTGTTTCTGTTTTCCTAGGCCGGTGTCTCTGTTTTCCTAGGCCGGTGTTTCTGTTTTCCTAGGCCGGTGTCTCTGTTTTCCTAGGCCGGTGTTTCTGTTTTCCTAGGCCGGTGTCTCTGTTTTCCGAGGCCGGTGTTTCTGTTTTCCTAGGCCGGTGTCTCTGTTTTCCTACGCCGGTGTTTCTGTTTTCCTAGGCCGGTGTCTCTGTTTTCCTAGGCCGGTGTCTCTGTTTTCCGAGGCCGGTGTCTCTGTTTTCCGAGGCCGGTGTTTCTGTTTTCCTAGGCCGGTGTCTCTGTTTTCCGAGGCCGGTGTTTCTGTTTTCCTAGGCCGGTGTCTCTGTTTTCCTACGCCGGTGTTTCTGTTTTCCTAGGCCGGTGTCTCTGTTTTCCTATGCCGGTGTTTCTGTTTTCCTATGCCGGTGTTTCTGTTTTCCTACGCCGGTGTTTCTGTTTTCCTAGATCCGGTGTCTCAGATGTCCCAGGTTTTTAATTAATTTAATAGGAATATCTGTAGGTGATAGTGGGTAAAGCTGCAGCAGAGCTCATGAAGTCAGTTCATGGAAAGGACTACAGGATTGGAACCTCACCTCAAGTCCTATGTAAATCAGCCCCACGTAACAGCATACTGTACGATACCCTCTTAAAAGCTAATCTCACTCGCTCGTTACACTAAGAATAATAAAATTAACTAGAGTTGATTGACGCACCCGTCCTATTTTGGTGAGAAACGGGAACCTGTCTAATACAGTACATTCAGAAAGTATTCAGACCCCTTGTTTTTTTTTTACACATTTTGTTACATTACAGCCTTATTCTAAAATGGATTAAATAAAAACCATCATCAATCTACAGACAATACCTCATAATGACATCACAATACCTCATAATGACATCACAATACCCCATTATGACGTCACAATACCTCATAATGACATCACAATACCTCATAATGACATCACAATACCTCATAATGACATCACAATACCTCATAATGACATCACAATACCTCATAATGACATCACAATACCTCATAATGTCATCACAATACCTCATAATGACATCACAATACCTCATAATGACATCACAATACCTCATAATGACATCACAATACCTCATAATGACATCTGTGGTGAAAAGTGGCAGAGCTACAGCGCTGTTTGTCAGACCAGAAGACATCTGGAAAATCGGTCTTATTAAAAATGTCTGAACGGTTACAAACTAATATGACCACTATGCAGTGGTGGAAAATGCTTAAGGTTAAATACTTAAAGTACTAATTTAGTTTTTTGGGGGTATTTTTTTCTTTACTATTTATATTTTTGACTACTTTTACTCAGTGGTGGAAAAAGTACCCAACTCAAAGTCATACTTGAATAAAAGTAAAGAGACTTTTACTTGAGTCATTTTCTATAAAGTGAGTCACCCAGTGAAATACTGCTTGAGAAAAAGTATTTGGTTTAATAATATTCTTAATAATCAAAAGTAAAAGTATAAATAATTAAAAATTCCTTATATTAAGCAAACCAGATGGCATCATTTTCTTTTTTTTAATTGACGGAAAGCCAGGGGCTCCAACTCCAACACTCAGCCTAATTTACAAACAAAGCGTTTGTGTTTAGTAAGTCTGTCAGATCAGAGGCAGTAGGGATGACCAGGGATGTTCTCTGGTTAGTGAGTCCTCCAGATCAGAGGCAGTAGGGATGACCAGGGATGTTCTCTGTTTAGTGAGTCCTCCAGATCAGAGGCAGTAGGGATGACCAGGGATGTTCTCTGGTTAGTGAGTCCTCCAGATCAGAGGCAGCAGGGATGACCAGGGATGTTCTCTGGTTAGTGAGTCCTCCAGATCAGAGGCAGTAGGGATGACCAGGGATGTTCTCTTTAGTGAGTCCTCCAGATCAGAGGCAGTAGGGATGACCAGGGATGTTCTCTGGTTAGTGAGTCCTCCAGATCAGAGGCAGTAGGGATGACCAGGGATGTTCTCTGTTTAGTGAGTCCTCCAGATCAGAGGCAGTAGGGATGACCAGGGATGTTCTCTGGTTAGTGAGTCCTCCAGATCAGAGGCAGTAGGGATGACCAGGGATGTTCTCTGGTTAGTGAGTCCTCCAGATCAGAGGCAGTAGGGATGACCAGGGATGTTCTCTGGTTAGTGAGTCCTCCAGATCAGAGGCAGTAGGGATGACCAGGGATGTTCTCTGTTTAGTGAGTCCTCCAGATCAGAGGCAGTAGGGACGACCAGGGATGTTCTCTGGTTAGTGAGTCCTCCAGATCAGAGGCAGTAGGGATGACCAGGGATTATAACATGCGCCGAATACAGGTGTAGACCTTACAGTGAAATGCTTACTTACGAGCCCCTAACCAACAATGCAGTTTAAAAAAAATACACATAAGAAAAAGAGATAAAAGTAACAAGTAATTAAAGAGCAGCAGTGAAATAACAAGTGAGGCTATATACAGGGTGTTACGGTACAGAGTCAATGTGGAGGCTATATACAGGGGGGTACCGGTACAGAGTCAATGTGGAGGCTATATACAGGTTGTTACGGTACAGAGTCAATGTGGAGGCTATATACAGGGTGTTACGGTACAGAGTCAATGTGGAGGCTATATACAGGGTGTTACGGTACAGAGTCAATGTGGAGGCTATATACAGGGTGTTACGGTACAGAGTCAATGTGGAGGCTATATACAGGGTGTTACGGTACAGAGTCAATGTGGAGGCTATATACAGGGGGTACCGGTACAGAGTCAATGTGGAGGCTATATACAGGGTGTTACGGTACAGAGTCAATGTGGAGGCTATATACAGGGGGTACCGGTACAGAGTCAATGTGGAGGCTATATACAGGGAGGTACCGGTACAGAGTCAATGTGGAGGCTATATACAGGGGGTACCGGTACAGAGTCAATGTGGAGGCTATATACAGGGTGTTACGGTACAGAGTCAATGTGGAGGCTATATACAGTGAGGTACCGGTACAGAGTCAATGTGGAGGCTATATACAGGGGGTACCGGTACAGAGTCAATGTGGAGGCTATATACAGGGTGTTACGGTACAGAGTCAATGTGGAGGCTATATACAGGGTGTTACGGTACAGAGTCAATGTGGAGGCTATATACAGGGTGTTACGGTACAGAGTCAATGTGGAGGCTATATTCAGGGTGTTACGGTACAGAGTCAATGTGGAGGCTATATACAGGGTGTTATGGTACAGAGTCAATGTGGATGCTATATACAGGGTGTTACGGTACAGAGTCAATGTGGAGGCTATATACAGGGTGTTATGGTACAGAGTCAATGTGGAGGCTGTATACAGGGTGTTACGGTACAGAGTCAATGTGGAGGCTATATACAGGGTGTTATGGTACAGAGTCAATGTGGAGGCTATATACAGGGTGTTACGGTACAATGTGGAGGCTATATACAGGGGGGTACTGGTACAGAGTCAATGTGGAGGCTATATACAGGGGGTACCGGTACAGAGTCAATGTGGAGGCTATATACAGGGTGTTACGGTACAGAGTCAATGTGGAGGCTATATACAGGGTGTTACGGTACAGAGTCAATGTGGAGGCTATATACAGGGTGTTACGGTACAGAGTCAATGTGGAGGCTATATTCAGGGTGTTACGGTACAGAGTCAATGTGGAGGCTATATACAGGGTGTTATGGTACAGAGTCAATGTGGATGCTATATACAGGGTGTTACGGTACAGAGTCAATGTGGAGGCTATATACAGGGTGTTATGGTACAGAGTCAATGTGGAGGCTGTATACAGGGTGTTACGGTACAGAGTCAATGTGGAGGCTATATACAGGGTGTTATGGTACAGAGTCAATGTGGAGGCTATATACAGGGTGTTACGGTACAATGTGGAGGCTATATACAGGGGGGTACTGGTACAGAGTCAATGTGGAGGCTATATACAGGGGGGTACTGGTACAGAGTCAATGTGGAGGCTATATACAGGGTGTTACGGTACAGAGTCAATGTGGAGGCTATATACAGGGTGTTACGGTACAGAGTCAATGTGGAGGCTATACACAGGGTGTTACGGTACAGAGTCAATGTGGAGGCTATATACAGGGGGGTGCCGGTACAGAGTCAATGTGGAGGCTATATACAGGGGGGTACCGGTACAGAGTCAATGTGCGGGGGCACCGGTTATTTGAGGTAGTATGTACATGTAGGTTGAGTTATTAAAGTGATTATGCATAGATGACAAGAGTAGCAGTGGTGTAAAGAGGGTGTGGGGGGAGAACTGCAAATAGTCTGGGTAGCCATTTGACTAGATGTTCAGGAGTCTTATGGCTTGGGGGTAGAAGCTGATTAGAAGCCTCTATGACCTAGACTTGGTGCTCTGGTACCGCTTGCTGTGCGGTAGCAGAGAGAACAGTCTGACTAGGGTGGCTGTTTTGACAATTTTTGGGGCCTTCCTCGGACACCGCCTGATATAGAGGTCCTGGATGGCAGGAAGCTTGGCCCCAGTGATGAACTGGGCCGTTCGCACTACCCTCTGTAATGCCTTGCGGTCGGAGGCCGAGCAGTTGCCATACCAGGCAGTGATGCAACCAGTCAGGATGCTCTCGATGGTGCAGCTGCAGAACCTTTTGAGGATCTGAGGAACCATGCCAAGTCTTTTCAGTCTCCTGAGGGGGAATAGGTTTTGGTAGTTTGTTGTTGATGTGGACACCAAGGAACTTGAAGCTCTCAACCTGCTCCACTACAGCCCCGTCGATGAGAATGGGGGCATGCTTGGTCCTCTTTTTCCAGTAGTCCACAATCATCTCCTTTGTCTTGATCACATTGAGGGAGAGGTTGTTGGCCGTGTGGTACCAGGACAGGTCTCTGACCTCCTCCGTATAGGCTATCTCGTCGTTGTCGATGATCAGGCCTACCACTGTCATTGGCAAATGTAATGATGGTGTTGGACTCGTGCCTGGCCGTGCAGTCATGAATGAACAGGGAGTACAGGAGGGGACTGAGCACGCACCCCTGAGGGGCCCCCGTGTTGAGGATCAGCGTGGTGGATGTGTTGTTACCTACCCTTATCACCTGTGGTCGGCCCGTCAGGAAGTCCAGGATCCAGTTGCAGAGGGAGGTGTTTAGTCCCAGGGTCCTTAGCTTAGTGATGAGCTTTGACGGCACTATGGTGTTGAACGCTGAGCTGTAGTCAATGAATAGCATTCTCACATAGGTGTTCCTTTTGTCCAGGTGTGAAAGGGCAATGGAGATTGCATCAACTGTGGATCTGTTGGGGCGGTATGCAAATTGGAGTGGGTCTAGGGTTTCTGGGATGATGGTGTTGATGTGAGCCATGACCAGCCTTTCAATGCACTTCATGGCTACAGACGTGAGAGCTATGGGTTGGTAGTCGTTTAGGCAGGTTACCTTAGTGTTCTTGGGCACAGGCACTATGTTGGTCTGCTTAAAACATGTTGGTATTACAGACTCCGACAGGGAGAGGTTGAACATGTCAGTGAAGTCAGCGCATGCTCGGGGGAACATGACCTGGTAATTCGTCTGGCCCTGCGACCTTGTGAATGTTGACCTGTTTAAAGGTCGTACTTACATCGGCTGCGGAGAGTGTGATCAGTCTTCTGGAACAGCTGGTGCTCCCATGCATGTTTCAGTGTTATTTGCCTCAAAGCGAGCATAGAAGTAGTTTTGCTCGTCTGGTTGGCTCGTGTCAATGGGCAGCTCTCGGCCGTGCTTCCCTTTGTAATGGTTTGCAAGCCCTGCCACATCCGACGAGCGTCAGAGACTGTGTAGTACGACTCGATCTTAGTCCTGTATTGATGCTTTGCATGTTTGGTTTGTCAGAGGGCATAGCGGGATTTCTTATAAGCTTCCGGGTTAGAGTCCCGCTCCTTGAAAGCGGCAGCTTTAGCTTAGTGCGGATGTTGCCTGTAATCCATGGCTTCTGGTTGGGGTATGTACGTACAGTCACTGTGGGGACGACGTCATCAATGCACTTATTGATGAAGCCAATGACTGATGTGGTGTACTCCTCAATGCCATCGGAGGAATCCCAGAACATATTCCAGTCTGTGCTAGCAAAACAGTCCTGTAGCTTATCTGCTTCATCTGACCACTTTTTTTTATTGATCTAGTCACTGGTGCTTCTTTTCCCTCTGGTTGCACATTTAACATGTTGATAAAAATTTGGTATAACGGATTTAAGTTTCCCTGCATTAAAGTCCCCGGCTACTAGGAGCGCCTCCTCTGGGTGAGCGTTTTCTTGTTTGCTTATGGATCCCTACCAGAGGAACTCTAGAGCTCTGTCAGTGACCATCGGGTTCTTGGTCACCTCCCTGACCAAGGCCCTTCTCCCCCAATTGCTCAGTTTGGCCGGGCGGCCAGCTCTAGGAAGAGTCTTGGTGGTTCCAAACGTATTCCATTTAAGAATGATGGAGGCCACTGTGTTCTTGGACCTTCAATGCTGCAGAAATGTTTTGGTACCCTTCCCCAGATCAGTGCCTCGCCACAATCCTGTCTCGGAGCTCTACGGACAATTCCTTCAACCTCATGGCTTGGTTTTTGCTCTGACATGCACTGTCAACTGTGGGACCTTATATAAACAGGTGTGTGCCTTTACAAATCATGTCCAATCAATTGAATTTACCACAGGTGGACTCCAATCAAGTTGTAGAAACATCTCAAGGGTGATCAATGGAAACAGGATGCACCTGAGCTCAATTTCGAGTCTCATACTTATGTAAGGTCTGAATACTTATGTAAGGTCTTATGTAGGGTCTGAATACTTATGTAAATAATTTTTTTACATTTATTTTTATTAATTTGCAAAAATGTATAACCTGTTTTCGCTTTGTCATTATGGGGTATTGTGTGTAGATTTCTGAGGATTTGTTTAATTTAATCCATTATAATAAGGCTGTAATGTAACAAATTGTGGATAAAGTTAAGCGATCTGAATGCTTTCTGAAGACACAGTGTGTGTGTGTATATAGATGCCATCTGGTTTGCTTAATATAATGAATGTGAAATGATTTATACTTTTCCTATTGATACTTAAGTATATTTTAGCAATTACATAAGTATATTTAAAACCAAATACTTAGCCTAGTCCTTGTGACAGACGAAACACTGAGCTGGTCAGATCAGCATGGATGCTAGATTTGGTTCTGGGTACTGAGATTCACCTTACCCTAATCTGCCTTCCCTCCTCTCCCCTTTTCAGATCCAACCACTGGCTCTCCCAGAGACTGGGCTCATCTCATTGGGATCCCGTTCTCCTACACGTTTGAGCTGAGAGACAAGGGTCAGTTTAGACACCTGCTGCCAGAGTACCAGACCCAGCCGGCGTGTGAAGAGGCCTTTGTGGGAGCACTCTCTATCGTCACATACATCCATGATAACACCTTTATTAGAGAGTTCTCTGAAACACAGGGCTAATGTCCTGGCTCACTGCTGGCTTCCCGGTGTAGGCCATGGCTCTTCTACAATTAGTCTCTTCTCGATTCCTCGTGTCCTCTCTTCAGATCCTTCTCAAAATGGTCAGAGGTTCTCTGCTTCTTCTGTGTTTTGAGGAGGAGACTAGGACATGCGGAATTGAGAAGAGACTTACTGAGGATGAGCCCTGGACACCGACCTCTCACCTATCATCATCCAGAATGAAGCTGTGAAATGGAAATATTGTACAGAACCTGAGTGTAGCAGCCAGGGGGCAGTGTTGCTCCACACCACACACCAGTGGTCCTATTTTAGACAGTGGCCTCGCTGAATTTAGCAGCCAGGGGGCAGTGTTGCTCCACACCGCACACCAGTGGTCCTATTTTAGACAGTGGCCTCGCTGAATTTAGCAGCCAGGGGGCAGTGTTGCTCCACACCGCACACCAGTGGTCCTATTTTAGACAGTGGCCTCGCTGAATTTAGCAGCCAGGGGGCAGTGTTGCTCCACACCGCACACCAGTGGTCCTATTTTAGACAGTGGCCTCGCTGAATTTAGCAGCCAGGGGGCAGTGTTGCTCCACACCACACACCAGTGGTCCTATTTTAGACAGTGGCCTCGCTGAATTTAGCAGCCAGGGGGCAGTGTTGCTCCACACCGTACACCAGTGGTCCTATTTTAGACAATGGCCTCGCTGAATTTAGCAGCCAGGGGGCAGTGTTGCTCCACACCGCACACCAGTGGTCCTATTTTAGACAGTGGCCTCGCTGAATTTAGCAGCCAGGGGGCAGTATTGCTCCACACCGCACACCAGTGGTCCTATTTTAGACAGTGGCCTCGCTGAATTTAGCAGCCAGGGGGCAGTGTTGCTCCACACCGCACACCAGTGGTCCTATTTTAGACAGTGGCCTCGCTGAATATAGCAGCCAGGGGGCAGTGTTGCTCCACACCGCACACCAGTGGTCCTATTTTAGACAGTGGCCTCGCTGAATTTAGCAGCCAGGGGGCAGTGTTGCTCCACACCGCACACCAGTGGTCCTATTTTAGACAGTGGCCTCGCTGAATTTAGCAGCCAGGGGGCAGTGTTGCTCCACACCGCACACCAGTGGTCCTATTTTAGACAGTGGCCTCGCTGAATTTAGCAGCCAGGGGGCAGTGTTGCTCCACACAGCACACCAGAGCTCCTATTTTAGACAGTGGCCTCCCTGAATTTAGCAGCCAGGGGGCAGTGTTGCTCCACACAGCACACCAGTGGTCCTATTTTAGACAGTGGCCTCCCTGAATTTAGCAGCCAGGGGGCAGTGTTGCTCCACACAGCACACCAGTATTTTAGACAGTGGCCTCACTGAATTTAGCAGCCAGGGGGCAGTGTTGCGCCACATCAGTGGTCCTACCCTTTCACTGGACATCAAACTAACACTGGTTTACTTGTGATGGAGAGGTAACATGAGCTGTCTTTGCTGTTAGATTATATTTCTGTTTTTAATGTTCCATAACAGAAAGTAAAAGAGTGTAAGAGCATTTGTTTTGTTTATTGTTTTTCTTCTCATTTGTGATTAACTCAGTTAGTTGGAAGTCATTCAGAGACCAGTCAGTCAGTCAGACCAGTCAGTCAGTCGCTGGATGTCTGATGTGACTTATCTCTGTTACTGGTGCTGAAATGTGTGTTCAGTCCTGTGGCGCCGGGCCCAGTCCAGTTCTTCTGGGATCAGCACACACACACATTTACATTTACATTTAAGTCATTTAGCAGACGCTCTTATCCAGAGCGACTTACACACACACACACACACACACACACACACACACACACACACACACACACACACACACACACACACACACACACACACACACACACACACACACACACACACACACACACACACACACACACACACACACACACACACACTGCTCCTGGTCACGGTTCAACTCTCTGACTGACTGACTGACTGCTCCTGGTCACGGTTCAGCTCTCTGACTGACTGCTCCTGGTCCCGGTTCAGCTCTCTGACTGACTGACTGACTGACTGACTGCTCCTGGTCCCGGTTCAGCTCTCTGACTGACTGCTCCTGGTCACGGTTCAGCTCTCTGACTGACTGCTCCTGGTCCTGGTTCAGCTCTCTGACTGACTGCTCCTGGTCCTGGTTCAGCTCTCTGACTGACTGCTCCGGGTCACGGTTCAGCTCTCTGACTGACTGCTCCTGGTCCTGGTTCAGCTCTCTGACTGACTGCTCCTGGTCCCGGTTCAGCTCTCTGAATGACTGCTCCCGGTCACAGTTAGATCTACTCCAGCCACATCTGAATCGCTTTAAGTTAAACGCTTGATTACATCATCCACCATTTAAGAGGGGGAAATTGATAATGGTCCGATCTTCATGTAAGCGAAGTCTCTTGTCAGTGGACTGCTGTGAAACTCAACAAAATGGTTCCTGTAATAAAAGGAACTATTAAATTGTGGCTATTTTCCCTGGTCCTTTTTTTCCCCCAAGTCGAACTGTGGCATTACATCATCTGTAGATCTATTAAGTACGGTGATTTAATTTGTAAACGATAAAAATAATTACGCAGAACAGATGTAAGTTGTTTTCATGGGAATTTAGATCTGGAAATCCCTTGTCTGAGTCACTCTACGTAGTGTATTAGTATGGTGAAGCAGTGGAATGTCCAACCTGTCATTTCTAGCTAAAAAAAAAAGAAACTAAATTTAAAAATATATATACAGTATATTCTTTTTTTTGTCTTTTGCATGTTATGTTGGAATTAATACGTCACATAGTTTGAAAACAATGTACATTTTTTTATATAAAAAGTAAAATGTATTGAGTTAATTAATGTTAATTAAGATGTATACGAACGTGGTCTCTCTGTTGCTTGAGGAAGGCAGCGCCAAAATGCAGGTGTTTCAGCCGAGCTCAGTGCTTTCTGTGGTGGAGGGGACAGCCTGAGGAGAATACAGAGTGTAAGGGTTGGTCATCTTCTCTAGTCGCTCTGATTGGCTCAGTGTTCTGTCACTCATATAGGCTGGTAAGGGTTGGTAATCTTCTCTAGTCGCTCTGTGATTGGCTCAGTGTTCTGTCACTCATATAGGTTGGTAGGTGTAGAGTTATGGTTGTAGTATGAAAAGTATAAATATCAAAATGGGCGTTTTCTTTTCAAGCACATTGACCAGTGGCAGTCTGGCTGTGTTAAAGTCGTTTGGTGTCGATTAGCTTTTTACAGTTTTGGCTGCTACAGGTGGCAGCGTAAAGACAATAATAAGTACAAACAGTTTCTAAAAGGTTGTGCTTTTCAACAAGCACAACTTAATCACTAAGCTATTGGATCTCTATGCTCCCTGATCCTTCAGTCTAAAGTCCTCTCCAGAAACATCATTAGAACCATCGGTGGGCAGTGAATGAAACCATCTCATTTAGCGGTTCGCTAGCTCCCAGTAAGAAGGCATTTCATCATTTAAATAAGGGTCTCAAGAAATATCGGATTGGAAAACAATCAACAATCAAGCATGAAAAATACCAGTATAAAACAGTCAGATCAGAGAAGATGTGACAGAGAGAGAGAGACAACAGTGTTGAGAATTCACAGACCAGCAAACCAGCCGCTCATTTGACAGTTTATCAGTCCAATATCAGTCTTACTATGAGTCACAAATGGCACCCTATTCCAACATATAGTGGACTACTTTGGACCCCTAAGGAAATAGGGGGGGCATTTGGACCACACACAGCCTTAGATATTACCAGTGGTAAATCTAGATATTCCCAGTGGTAAATCTAGATATTCCCTGTGGTAAATCTAGATATTCCCAGTGGTAAATCTAGATATTCCCAGTGGTAAATCTAGATATTCCCAGTGGTAAATCTAGATATTCCCAGTGGTAAACTCAACATTATTTTCTTTAGATGCATGCCAGCAAAGCCACTACACAACACTAAACAGTACATTAATTGCATTATACTGTTTGGGTCTACATAAAGCTGTTCCAACAACAGATGTTTCTTTCCAGCACCATGGAGTGAATCCCTACCTCTGCTACACCTGGTTATCAGCGGAGTCTTGTCTGGCAGCGAAAACAGTTCATTTAGCCTCATTTACTGTCTTTTTAAAAAACATAGCTGGCATGGCTGACTTGCTTAAACAAATGTGGTTTCCAATGACAATAGATGTACAAACTATGGTATAATGAGTGAGCTAGGACAGACGTAGTCATAACTATTTGTTCAGAACTTTTGAAATGTACAGTGACAAAATTCAGAACATGGGCTATTCTTACAGTATCCTCCCTGTTCACCTAGTCAGAACCGTAGGATAAACAAAGGGTGCATATAAGCAGAAAATGAAAGCTCTTACAATATTCCATGATCACATTTCTCTTAAACAGGCTGTTGGCTACATGTGCACCACCAAGTGAGAATAGTAGGCTAAATTATGAGGGGAAATTTTGTCTTCAAACTTTGTCATCAAAGTCTGGCATTCTCTGGAATTATGGTGCTTTCAAGACAACTTGGAACTCGGAAAAAACAAGGTTGAATCATGATAACGTCACTGATCTTCAGGTCGGAGTTACCGACTTGCAATTCCGAGTTGGATGACCATTCAAAACGTATTTTCCCAGTCGCAGCTCATTTTGTTTCTAGTTCCCAGTTGTCTTGAACTCACGGAAGTCTGAGATTTCCCAGCTCCGAGTTTCCAGTTGTTTTGAACGTGGCAGAAGTCATGCTGGATTGACAGCATGGCCAATTTTCAATGTTTATCCTTTTAAGCTTGGAAAAGAGACCCTTAAACCCAGACTTGGACCACACAGCCACTCCACTGAATACCAGGTTAGCGATAGCTTTTGCAATGCTTTCAGTTAGCCACTGATTCCTTCCAAAACACTCATTGTTGAATTTGCGATTTCCAACTTGTTTTGTAATGTTTATGTCCAATGGCTGATGAGCACCGATACGTTTTATCCATAAATTCTCTTCATAATTTATCTTCATATGACAAGGATTAAAAAGGATTTGCCAGTAGATTGTTGACTTGATTCACGATGATGACTGCTAGCTAAGATTGTGAAAGTATGATGTTGACATGATCAGTCCAATCAAAGCTACTGAAGATATAACGTGATTTGACGTAATTTTATCTGTGGCCAACGACCTTAAGTCTTCTTGGATGGGCACTTTTAATTTTACTCTATGGCAGCAACCAAGGGGCTTAAATTTTTTAGCTCTACCCGTAGATTTTGTGGTGACGTAGTGTCCCCATGAATGACAGAACACTGAGCCAATTACGGCACAACTAGAGAATGTTACCAACCCCTACGCTCCATATTTCTCGCTGGCTGTCCCACTACCACAGAAAGCACTGAGCTAGGCTGAAACACCTGCATTTTGGAGCTGCCTTACTCAAGAAAGCAAAAAAGAAACCATGTCTGCATGCGGCTTTATTAAGTCAATTATTTATTATTATTTATTTTTATTTGCAACTCTGCCTAAAAGGCCAGCCTCCTGGAGTCGCCTCTTCACTGTTGACGTTGAGACTGGTGTTTTGCGGGTACTATTTAATGAGGCTGCCAGTTGCGGACTTGTGAGGCGTCTGTTTCTCAAACTAGACACTCTAATGTACTTGTCCTCTTGCTCAGTTGTGCACCGAGGCCTCCCACTCCTCTTTCTATTCTGGTTAGAGCCAGTTTGCGCTGTTCTGTGAAGGGAGTAGTACACAGCATTGTACGAGATTTTCAGTTTCTTGGCAATTTCTCACATGGAATAGCCTTCATTTCTCAGAACAAGAATAGACTGACGAGTTTCAGAAGAAAGGTCTTTGTTTCTGGCCATTTTGAGCCTGTAATCAAATCCACAAATGCTGATGCTCCAGATACTCAACTAGTCTCAAGAAGGCCAGTTGTATTGCTTCTTTAATCAGGACAACAGTTTTCAGCTGTGCTAACATGATCAATTAGCCTTTTAAAATTATAAACTTGGATTAGCTAACTCAATGTGCCATTGGAACACAAGAGTGATGGTTGCTGATGATGGGCCTCTGTACGCCTAGGTAGATATTCCATTAAAAATCTTCTGTTTCCAGCTACAATAGTCATTTACAACATTAACAATGTCTACATTGATCAATTTTATGTTATTTTAATGGACAAAAAAATTAGCTTTTCTTTCAAAAACAAGGACATTTCTTGTGACAAGTGACCCCAAACTTTTTGAATGATAATGTATATATATTTATTTATTTGTATTTATTTTTTGCTAAACAGGTGAGGCTCAAAACAGGTGAGGTTCTGCCCAACCTGCCCTGAACGACGAGTCGCCACTAGTGTCATGTTAGGTAAGTTCTCTGATGCTAACAGAGAAATGTATTTTCTTAGTGACCATAACATTGACTGGTTATCATCTAGTTGTTCTCTCAAGAGGAAGCTTCTAACTGTGATAATAGCAAGAAAAGACAAAGTACCAAAGTTATTTATAAAAGATCTAGTGCTGCGCAATTAAACCAAAATGTTGGTTATTTTTGTTTTTGAATCAACTTGACCGATGTCTGTTAAAAAACATTTTAATTTCGTTTGCTTTTTTTCTGTGAGCTCAATGCACACATTGCACTGCAGTTTCTCTAGAGATAAATCAGATCCAGCCTGAACTGTGAGTTGTAGTAGGGAGTTGTAGTTTCCAACAGGCCAATATGCTACATAGTTTAGTGCCCGAAAACATGACATTTAACTACAATGACCATAATCCACTGCACGGCTACTTGTTCGATCTGCATTTCTTTTAAGGGGAAACATTGAGAGCAGAGGATCTGTATCTCTACCTGAAAAGACATGATCTAAGTGATCCACTACCATCATGGGACTTGTATTAAATTGTTGTATTCTGTGTTGTTACAGCAATTGAACCCGCATAGTGCATTTAATGTAGAAAAAACTATCTAAACCGAAATAGAAAATCTTGATTATTTTTGTTTTAAACGATCCGAATCCGAACCGACCTCAAAAACCACTAATCGTTTTCCATGCCAATAAAGCTCTTCAATTGAATTGAGAGAGACAGACAGAGACAGAGACAGAGACAGAAAGACAGAAAGACAGAGAGAGACAGAGAGACAGAGAGACAGACACAGAGAGAGACACAGAGACAGAGACAGAGACAGAGACAGAGAGACAGAGAGACAGAGAGACAGAGAGACAGAGAGACAGAGAGACAGAGACAGAGACAGAGACAGAGACAGAGACAGAGACAGAGAGAGAGGTGTGTCAGTTATTATCTGCATATTTCCCTTCTGACACGTGTGTGTGTGTCTGTGTGTGTGTGTGTGTGTGTGTGTGTCTGTGTGTGTGTGTGTGTGTGTGTGTGTGTGTGTGTGTGTGTGTGTGTGTGTGTGTGTGTGTGTGTGTGTGTGTGTGTGTGTGTGTGTGTGTGTGTGTGTGTGTGTGTGTGTGTGTGTGTGTGTGTGTGTGTGTGTGTGTGTGTGATCTAAAGAGATCATGCAACAACAAAAAATCTCAGGATTATTTTGTTGAAGAGTATTTGAGTATTTGTAAAATTATTCTTGCCAACAAACATGCACTTGTTAATTAAGAAACTAACTGTTAGAACTGGTAGAGCCCCCTGGATTGATGAGGAATTGAAAAATTATATAATTCAAAGAAATTATGCAAAAGAGGTGGCAAACAAGTCAGGCTGCTCAGCTCATTGGTTGGCATACTGTCAATTGAGACATTTTGTGACTAGACTTTAACAACAATAAATGATATTACCAAACCAAGATAAATGACATGATGGGAAAAAAAATACTTTGGAGTAAATGAAAACATGGGCAGAAAAACCTAATTCATCTCCATCGTTCACTGAAGTTCATGGGTCATTAGAAAACAACATCTTTGGATATAGCCAATCATTTCAATGACTATTTCACCAGGGAAAGTGGACAAACTGACAAGTGAAATGACAACATTGAACGGTGAACCATCATATTTGTGTATTGAAGATAAAATAATGAAAGAGAAGGATTGCCTTTTTGAATTTGTGAAAGAGGTGAAAAAATGTGTTGTTATCCATCAACAATGATACGCCACCAGGTATAGACATCCTAGATGGGAGACTACTGTTATCCATCAATAATGATACGCCACCAGGTATAGACAACCTAGATGGGAAACTATTAATAATGGTAGCAGACTGTATTACCACCAGGTATAGACAACCTAGATGGGAGACTACTGTTATCCATCAATAATGATACACCACCAGGTATAGACAACCTAGATGGGAGGCTACTGTTATCCATCAATAATGATACACCACCAGGTATAGACAACCTAGATGGGAAACTATTAATAATGGTAGCAGACTGTATTACCACCAGGTATAGACAACCTAGATGGGAGACTACTGTTATCCATCAATAATGATACACCACCAGGTATAGACAACCTAGATGGGAGGCTACTGTTATCCATCAATAATGATACACCACCAGGTATAGACAACCTAGATGGGAAACTATTAATAATGGTAGCAGACTGTATTACCACCAGGTATAGACAACCTAGATGGGAGACTACTGTTATCCATCAATAATGATACGCCACCAGGTATAGACATCCTAGATGAGAGACTACTGTTATCCATCAACAATGATACGCCACCAGGTATAGACAACCTAGATGAGAGACTATTGTTATCCATCAACAATGATACGCCACCAGGTATAGACAACCTAGATGAGAGACTATTGTTATCCATCAACAATGATACGCCACCAGGTATAGACAACCTAGATGAGAGACTATTGTTATCCATCAACAATGATACGCCACCAGGTATAGACATCCTAGATGGGAAACTATTGAGAATGGTAGCAGACTGTATTACCACCAGGTATAGACAACCTAGATGGGAAACTATTGAGAATGGTAGCAGACTGTATTACCACCAGGTATAGACAACCTAGATGGGAAACTATTGAGAGTGGTAGCAGACTGTATTACCACCAGGTATAGACAACCTAGATGGGAAACTATTGAGAATGGTAGCAGACTGTATTACCACCAGGTATAGACAACCTAGATGGTAAACTATTGAGAATGGTAGCAGACTGTATTACCACCAGGTATAGACAACCTAGATGGGAAACTATTGAGAGTGGTAGCAGACTGTGGTGCCATCACTATTTGCTATGTCTTTAAGCCTAAAGGACTGTGTCCACAGGAAACTAAAATAATTCAAATGCCTAAAAATAGTAAAGCACCCTTTGCTGGCTCTAACAGCTGCCTAATCAGTTTGCTGCCTGTTCTTAGTAAACTGATGGAGAGAATTGTATTTTACCAAATACTGTACAATGCTATTTTTCAGAGACAAAGTCAACTACTGTCTTTCAGCATGCATAAAGAGAAGGGGCACTCAACTTGTACTGCACTGACTCGGATGACTGATGATTGGTTAAAATCAATGGATAATAAGAATGATAGTTGTATTGTTGATTTCAAGGCTTAAGAGGGTGTGAACGATACTGCATGGGTGTAGACAAAAGAAGAGCTCTCCAGTACATGTACCAAAACATTCAAGAGCCATTTTCTCAAAAGTGGGGTCACAAATTTATCAAACTTCAAAGCAGAATTTCTTTCCCATTGTTCCTCATCTGCAGTGTACGATAAAACATTTTCTAGCTCTGAGTCTCTACTTTTATACAATGTAAAAAACGTTGTTTTTTTTAGGACCAAATCGACATAGTGGGGTCACAGATAGTTGGAGCTGTATTGTTTAGATTTCAGTGCAGGCTTTGATGTTATTGATCACACATTGTTATTGATCACACATTGTTATTGAAGAAACTCACTTGCTATGGCTTTTACATCACCTGGCACACCACATGGTTGTAGAGTTACTTATTCAATAGAACTCAGAGAGTATTGTTCAATGGAAGCTTCTCTTTTTAATGTAACCTTTATTTAACTAGGCAGGTCAGTTTAATTAAGAACAAATTCTTATTTTCAATGACAGCCTAGGAACGGTGGGTTAATAACTGCCTTGTTCAGGGGGCAGAACGACAGATTTTTATCTTGTCAGCTCGGGGATTCGATCTTGTAACCTTTTGGTTACAAGTCCAACGCTCTAACCACTAGGCTACGCTGCCGCCTCTAACGCTAGATAGGTACAATGCGGTATCCCTCAGGGCTGGTACTATTCTCTATTTTAACATAAGATTTGGCACTAAAATGACTATGTATGCACAGTCTACACATCAGCACCTACAGCCAGTGATCTCACTGAGACTCTTAGCAAGGAGTTACAGCCAGTGTCAGAATGGGTCATTAACTTTACTGCATTGGGCTAAATCAGGGTCACACAAATCTACCTTGAAACAAGCGTATACACCTCACACACATGGTAATGGGCTTAACAAAAAGAAGACACTTGTACCATGTCAGATGTAGAGTTGAAATGTATTAAATTTTGAGTTTGCATTCTTATATTACACTTTATATACATCACAGAATACTGATGTATAACAAAACTGTTTACATAGAAACACTGGAGGTTCTGTGTTTAAAAATAAAGAATTCTGGGTGATTTGGGATGCATTTTTAAATCGCCTCCAGTGTGTCAGAGTGCGCGATTGTCCATATTCGTAGGGCCAGAGGAGAAAGAGGGTTCACAGAAGAATTGCATAACGGCAGTTTGCCTTCCCCAAACCAGGTCAGGACAGCGGAGGGAGAGTTGACATGCTGACATGGCTGGGAAGGTGTCCCCCTTCCTTTTCTCGAGTGAGCGGCGACAAACAGTCGAGGAGTAGGGTTGATCTGAGCGTTCTGACCTCACAACGGCAGTCAAGCGCCCAAGCTAACTGGCTAACTGGCTAACGTTGGTTAGCTTGCTAACTGGCTAACGTTGGTTAGCTTGCTAACTGGCTAACGTTGGTTAGCTTGCTAACTGGCTAACGTTGGTTAGCTTGCAAACTGGCTAACGTTGGTTAGCTTGCTAGCAGCGACAAACAGTCGTGTGCTGAACCGAGATAAAGGGTCGTGATCTAACGATGCCGTGCCATCCCATTGACGCTGAGCGCAGGGGAGAGGAATGGGTAATTGTTAGAACCCGAAGAGAGAGAGGATAGGGTGGGGAACCCTAAGAGAGAGAGGATAGGGTGGGGAACCCTAAGAGAGAGAGGATAGGGTGGGGAACCCGAAGAGCGAGAGGGTAGGGTGGGGAACCCGAACAGAGAGAGGATAGGGTGGGGAACCCGAAGAGCGAGAGGGTAGGGTGGGGAACCCGAACAGAGAGAGGATAGGGTGGGGAACCCTAAGAGAGAGAGGATAGGGTGGGGAACCCTAAGAGAGAGAGGATAGGGTGGGGAACCCTAAGAGAGAGAGGATAGGGTGGGGAACCCTAAGAGAGAGAGGATAGGGTGGGGAACCCGAACAGAGAGAGGATAGGGTGGGGAACCCTAAGAGAGAGAGGATAGGGTGGGGAACCCTAAGAGAGAGAGGATAGGGTGGGGAACCCGAAGCTTTGCACATTAGCCTCCTCCGCAGTAAGGGCTTCACATTAAGTAGGACAGCCTCTCTTTGGGGGGAGGGTTAGAAGGAAACCCCTGCTATGGCTGCAGCATAGGCCTGTATCTAGAGCCTGAGTGCTCGCCTTCCGCTGCGTCGCCAGGAACCTTAGTCCTCTAAGGCCAGCATGTAACCCCTTCCCAGCCAAGTGGCAACCAGGAGGTCCACCAACGGGCTGCCACGGGGCTCGGGTTTGCGGAGCAGACAGAAGTTAGAGGCTTCGCAGTGGGCCTGAAGAGCTCTTTGGGTGTCACAGGGGCATCCAAGAGGCCTACCTTGTTCTTGTTTGATAAGCTGGATAGGCTTAACCAAAGGGCCCATTTTCCTACTACTGTTAAGCTCATGTTGTGACCACAGCTATGAATCGCAGTACGGGAGATCGGGAGGGTGAGGTCTGTGATGTTACAGATCTCTTCCCAATCCTCTGTGTTCAAGATGTCTAGATGCAGTGGTCTACCTATCTCCTCCAGTAGCTCGGGCAAGCTAACAGTAAAGAGGTTGCATTGAGAGCTCTGACTGACTGGGTTAAGGCTTTGTACTGTTTCTGGAAAATGGAGGCGGTAAAGTGATACATCTTACCAGTTAGTAAAGGCTTGAAATCTTCTCTCATACAGATCCCTTTCACGGTTTCCATTCCCCAGGGGAGCCGGCCTTGAGTCTGGTCGCGGCTCGTTTACAGACATCAAAGAACTCAAACTCCAGTGGAGGAATGGCATCTTTTCTTTCTTGTGGGGTTGCCCCGCCTAAAAGACTTAGGGTGGAACCATGTCAATCTCCATGTCTGATGTCGCATCGAGGAGACTGGCGAGGTTAATCTTGCTATTATCCTCATTGTCCCCTAGTTTGCCTTCCACCAAAGAGGGGGTCGTCGGACTGATAGCCTCGATTCCTCCCTCTATCAGCTGGGTTTGGTTGTGGGAGGCAGAACCACAACGTCCACTGGGCTACAAAGAGAGAGGTTGGTTTGAGCCTCCTTTTCAGATTCGCCTCAGATAGCGATTTGAAGCACTCGCAGGACTCGCATTTTCCCATCATGCACAGAATGTGTGGGTCCTTCTTGAAAGTCCTAGAAGAAAGAAGCCTTGTGGCTGATGGCTAGCAGTGATTAGCACTGAAGGGAACGCTATAGCCATGAGTCTGAGACGTGTCAGCTAGCAAGTTAGCAGCTACCCGGAGGTGTGCTGTAACTAGCTCAGTACTTAGCTGGAGGGTTTGTGCTAGTATAGCGTTAGCCATCAGGTTAGCTTACTCCCACGACTGAAAGAGCCGTGCAGCTGGGTCGACGTCTAGTTAGTGCCTGCGACTGAACACAGGTTAAACTAGGCGAGGGGGAGGGCTAGCAAAACTACCGTGTTGCATTGTGTAGAATTGCATGGTTTAGTTAGCCTTGCAGCTAGCTAGCCAAGTTAGCCTCAGTCTTGTGGCGTGGGCTAGTTAAATCACACTAGCTAGCTAGGTAGCTAGCTAACCAGAGGTGACCGAGAGGTAGAAAAATAATTTCTGCACAAGGAATACTACTGTGTTGCAGGTAGAATTGCAAGGCTAGCTTGCCTTGCAGCGAGCTACTAACCGAGTCACACTAGCTAGCGACGTAGCTGGCAGAAGGAGGGGACCAAAGTAGAACATTATTTCTACACAAGCAATACTACCGTGAGCAGGTATAATAGTGTGGTTAGCTTGCCCTGCAGCAAGCTAGCCAAGTTAGCATGAGCCCCACTGAGTGGGCTAACCAAGTCCCAATAACTAGCGGTGAAGCTAGCTAGCAGAGGCGAACAAGTGCATTTTTACAAGAAAATACGGTTACAAGTCAGCCTCACGACGGTGTCCGAAGTCCCACATTTGGCATCGACAACCTTGCTGGTCGCCTGTGAACTGTTAAGTGGAGAAAACAGAGAGCCAGCCGTGCTAAAGGAGAGCAAAGAGCTTTACGGTCTTCAACGAGGAAGAGAACATAATTACTCTTTTATACAGGGTGAGGGCACACCGTATTCGCTGCTCTCTCGTACGTTTGTGATTGGTTACTTCAAGTTTTTAGACTTTCTGAACGATATCCCACCAGCGAAATACGGAACGATTAATGGAAAGAGAACCTTATTACTATCCTTGCTACTACTACTACTGTTACTACTGCTACAGCTACTGCTACTACTACTACTACTACTGCTACTACTACTGCCACTGCTACTACTGCTACTACTACTACTACTACTACTGCTACAGCTACTGCTACTGCTACTACTACTACTACTACTACTACTACAGCTACTGCTACTACTACTACTACTACTGCTACAGCTACTGCTACTGCTACTACTACTACTACTACTACTACTACTACAGCTACTGCTACTACTACTACTACTACTACTGCTACAGCTACTGCTACTGCTACTACTACTACTACTACTACTACTACTACTACTACTACTACTACTACTACAGCTACTACTGCTACAGCTACTGCTACTACTACTACTACTACTACTACTACTACTACTACTACTACTACTACTACTACTACTACTACTGCTACTACTGCTACAGCTACTGCTACTACTACTACTACTACTGCTACTACTACTGCCACTGCTACTACTACTGCTACTACTACTGCTACTACTACTTCTACCACTACTAATACTACTACTACTACTACCACTACTATTTCACAACCATAAATACTTCAAGACTAGGAAGCACAAACATTTACATCAGTAAATGTCCTTTTCTAGTTAGTGTGCTTGCTGAATGCCAAGACCACTCAAAACTTCTGATGGCCTTTTCACACTGCATTGTTCTTAGCCCCAGGCTATCTTAGCCCAAGGCTGGACCGGCCCTGGGCTAGTTTAGCCTGTGCCTGTGTTCACACAAGCATTTGTTAACTTTAGCTTTAGCCCTGGGCTAAGGATTCACACTTGCATTCCAAAGCCCTGGGCTAAGGATTCACAATTGCATTCCAAAGCCCTGGGCTAAGGATTCACACTGCATTCCAAAGCCCTGGGCTAAGGATTCACACTTGCATTCCAAAGCCCTGGGCTAAGGATTCACACTGCATTCCAAAGCCCTGGGCTAAGGATTCACACTGCATTCCAAAGCCCTGGGCTAAGGATTCACACTTGCATTCCAAAGCCCTGGGCTAAGGATTCACACTGCATTCCAAAGCCCTGGGCTAAGGATTCACACTGCATTCCAAAGCCCTGGGCTAAGGATTCACACTGCATTCCAAAGCCCTGGGCTAAGGATTCACACTTGCATTCCACAGCCCTGGGCTAAGGATTCACACTTGCATTCCAAAGCCCTGGGCTAAGGATTCACACTTGCATTCCAAAGCCCTGGGATAAGGATTCACACTGCATTCCAAAGCCCTGGGATAAGGATTCACACTGCATTCCAAAGCCCTGGGTTAAGGATTCACACTTGCATTCCAAAGCCCTGGGCTAAGGATTCACACTGCATTCCAAAGCCCTCGGCTAAGGATTCACACTTGCATTCCAAAGCCCTGGGTTAAGGATTCACACTTGCATTCCAAAGCCCTGGGCTAAGGATTCACACTTGCATTCCAAAGCCCTGGGCTAAGGATTCACACTGCATTCCAAAGCCCTGGGTTAAGGATTCACACTTGCATTCCAAAGCCCTGGGCTAAGGATTCACACTTGCATTCCAAAGCCCTGGGCTAAGGATTCACACTGCATTCCAAAGCCCTGGGCTAAGGATTCACACTTGCATTCCAAAGCCCTGGGCTAAGGATTCACACTTGCATTCCAAAGCCCTGGGCTAAGGATTCACACTTGCATTCCAAAGCCCTGGGCTAAGGATTCACACTTACATTCCAAAGCCCTGGGCTAAGGATTCACACTTACATTCCAAAGCCCTGGGCTAAGGATTCACACTTACATTCCAAAGCCCTGGGATAAGGATTCACACTTACATTCCAAAGCCCTGGGCTAAGGATTCACACTTACATTCCAAAGCCCTGGGCTAAGGATTCACACTGCATTCCAAAGCCCTGGGTTAAGGATTCACACTTGCATTCCAAAGCCCTGGGCTAAGGATTCACACTGCATTCCAAAGCCCTGGGCTAAGGATTCACACTGCATTCCAAAGCCCTGGGCTAAGGATTCACACTTGCATTCCACAGCCCTGGGCTAAGGATTCACACTTGCATTCCAAAGCCCTGGGCTAAGGATTCACACTTGCATTCCAAAGCCCTGGGATAAGGATTCACACTGCATTCCAAAGCCCTGGGCTAAGGATTCACACTGCATTCCAAAGCCCTGGGTTAAGGATTCACACTTGCATTCCAAAGCCCTGGGCTAAGGATTCACACTGCATTCCAAAGCCCTCGGCTAAGGATTCACACTTGCATTCCAAAGCCCTGGGTTAAGGATTCACACTTGCATTCCAAAGCCCTGGGCTAAGGATTCACACTTGCATTCCAAAGACCTGGGCTAAGGATTCACACTGCATTCCAAAGCCCTGGGTTAAGGATTCACACTTGCATTCCAAAGCCCTGGGCTAAGGATTCACACTTGCATTCCAAAGGCCTGGGCTAAGGATTCACACTGCATTCCAAAGCCCTGGGCTAAGGATTCACACTGCATTCCAAAGCCCTGGGCTAAGGATTCACACAACATGCGGCCAACATTCCAGCTCTGACACCGCGACCAATGTTATAAGCAATAAGGCATTTGTTAACACATTATTTCCTCCTGCTTCTAGCATTTGGTTTCCAACAGGGATGGTTTTTTATAAACTTTGCTTGTCTGCCTGTCCGACATCAGAAACAATGTTTTACTTTTAAAATGTAATCTTGCCCCTTGTACAGAGAATGCTGTGAACGAACCAGACGTCAAACTTTTCTGATTCAGGAGAAATCATGCAACAATATTATCGTAGATAAATTAAATGTCAACAGAAAAGCTATGAAAACTGAGGAAAATGTATCATTTTCTGCCTTTTCCAGCTATAAAGTTTGTAGCTTTAGTTGGCTAAGTGAGAAGACGTTAGGACAGATAGAACAATGAGACAGATATTTCACCAGATGTATAAATGTGAAGCATCTGCTTGGCATTTCCACTCACTACCAAATATGGTGATGAGAGGAAGCCCAGCAGCTGGCAGTAGGAGAAGATGGAACGAGATGGAATTTGGCCAACATTCTGCAACATTTGATCTCAATAAAGTTTTCTATTCCCAAAACTAAAATCTGTTACTAAAAAAGTGGACTAAGTGTTGTAGACTTTACTCTTTGCCAAAGTTTCCAAACATTGTGTTGTTTAGAAGGAGTGCAAGGGCGAATTGAGTTATTGCACACGGAAATATGCAAATACATGCTAGAAAGCGCCAATAAGGTCTCACTTGCTCGTGCTCGGCTCTGCTCCCTCATTGCTTGTTCTGGCCAACGACTGGCAGTGGTCTATCTTGGGTTAGTTATAAACATCTTTGGCGTTAGCCAGCCTGCATAGCAACCATTGTTTTTGCACAGATTTGTTTTTTTTTTATCCTCAGATGACCGGAGTCTCTGACAATTTTTTGGGCCTTCCTCTGATACCGCCTATTATATAGGTCCTGGATGGCAGGAAGCTTGGCCCGAGCAGCAGCCATACCACCATGCAAAACGCATTACAGGCATCACAGCATATGTAAATTAAGTGAACGTGACGCTTTTATGATTGGACACTGAGCATTCAAGGAGTTGTTCCTGGCCCGTTTCACACGGGCTATTTTGTACCGAGTTTCTGAGGCTAACCCCGAAAAGTCGGTGCTAGGGGAGCAAGGCCAGCTATCCCTGGGCTAAGGTTGGTGCTAGCCTTCTTCAGAATGTGCAAGTGGTAACACTCGCTTAGCCCCGGGCTAAAATCTCCCTTAGCCTAGGACTAAGAAGGATCTTAGCCCTGGGCTAAGTAAGGCGCAGTGTGAACACCCTTTTACATACCCATATTATTAGTGTGACTTGTGATAGCAAATGACTCACTTTAAAACATTTTCATGCTTTTTCTTCTTCTTCTTCTTGTTCTTTAGCACGCTACTTCTCTTAGACCATTTAAGCTAAAAACACAGTTCAAACTTTAAAACGTGCAGACTGGTCTGGAATAGGGTTTTTGCATAGAACTTTTTTATATATTTTATACTTTTTACACTGTTGAGCTTTTTGTCTTTTCATTCATTTGAATGGGATTTTTTCAACATTCTAAAGGTCCCATTGTTAAAAACCCATGATTTTCAACATTCTAAAGTACCCATTGTTAAAAACCCATGATTTTCAACATTCTAAAGTACCCATTGTTAAAAACCCATGATTTTCAACATTCTAAAGGTCCCATTTGTCATGTTTTGTCTTTGATCATGTCTTGTCCCTGTGCTTCCCTCTGCTGGTCTTATTAGGTTCTTTCTCTTTCTCTCTCTCTATCGTTCCGTTCATGCTCCCAGCTGTTTCTCATTCTCCCTACGACCTCATTTACTCTTTCACACCTGTCCCCTATTTTGCCCTCTGATTAGAGTCCCTATTTCTCCCTCTGTTTTCCGCTCCTGTCCTTGTCGGATTCTTGTTTGATGTTTGCAGTTCCTGTGTCTTGTTCCGCCCTGTCGTGTTCTTTTGCCTTCTTCAGATGCTGCGTGTGAGCAGGTGTCTATGTCAGCTACGGCCTGTGCCTTCCTGAAGCGACCTGCAGTCTGTGGTCGCGTCTCCAGTCGTTCCTCTCTATTGACGAGAGGATTTCAGTTTCCTGTTTTGGATTTCCATTGATTTATATCCAGGAGTATCATTATTTGTTTTATACTGGAATAAAGACTCTGTTACTATTACGTCGCTTTTGGGTCCTCATTCATCTGCATAACAGAAGAATCCGACCAAGAATGGACCCAGCGACTACGGATTCTCTCAACACTGCCGTCGAGTTCCAGGGAGCTATGCTCGGCAGACACGAGCAGGAATTGTTTGCTGCTCGTCATGCCGTTGAGACCCTGGCCGCTCAGGTCTCCGATCTCTCTGGACAGTTTCAGAGTCTTCGTCTCGTGCCACCAGCTACTTCCTGGTCTTCCGAGTCTCCGGAACCTAGGGTTAATAACCCACCATGTTACTCTGGGCAGCCCACTGAGTGTCGCTCCTTTCTCACCCAGTGTGATATTGTGTTCTCTCTCCAGCCCAACACGTACTCAAGAGAGAGAGCTCGGATCGCTTACGTCATATCACTCCTTACTGGTCGGGCTCGGGAGTGGGGCACAGCTATCTGGGAGGCAAGGGCTGAGTGTTCTAACGATTATCAGAACTTTAAAGAGGAGATGATACGGGTTTTTGATCGTTCAGTTTTTGGGAAGGAGGCTTCCAGGGCCCTGGCTTCCCTATGTCAAGGTGATCGATCCATAACGGATTACTCTATAGAGTTTCGCACTCTTGCTGCCTCCAGTGACTGGAACGAGCCGGCGTTGCTCGCTCGTTTTCTGGAGGGACTTCACGCTGAGGTTAAGGATGAGATTCTCTCCCGGGAGGTTCCTTCCAGCGTGGACTCTTTGATTGCACTCGCCATCCGCATAGAACGACGGATAGATCTTCGTCATCGAGCTCGTGGAAGAGAGCTCGCGTTAACGGTGCTTCCCCTCTCCGCATCTCAACCATCTCCTCCCACCGGCTCAGAGACTGAGCCCATGCAGCTGGGAGGTATTCGCATCTCGACTAAGGAGAGGGAACGGAGAATCACCAACCGCCTTTGCCTCTATTGCGGTTCTGCTGGACATTTTGTCATGTCATGTCCAGTAAAAGCCAGAGCTCATCAGTAAGCGGAGGGCTACTGGTGAGCGCTACTACTCAGGTCTCTCCATCAAGATCCTGTACTACCTTGTCGGTCCATCTACGCTGGACCGGTTCGGCTGCTTCCTGCAGTGCCTTGATAGACTCAGGGGCTGAGGGTTGTTTTATGGACGAAGCATGGGCTCGGAAACATGACATTCCTCTCAGACAGTTAGGGAAGCCCACGCCCATGTTCGCCTTAGATGGTAGTCTTCTCCCCAGTATCAGATGTGAGACACTACCTTTAACCCTCACAGTATCTGGTAACCACAGTGAGACCATTTCCTTTTTGATTTTTCGTTCACCTTTTACACCTGTTGTTTTGGGTCATCCCTGGCTAGTATGTCATAATCCTTCTATTAATTGGTCTAGTAATTCTATTCTATCCTGGAACGTTTCTTGTCATGTGAAGTGTTTAATGTCTGCTATCCCTCCTGTGTCTTCTGTCCCCTCTACTCAGGAGGAACCTGGTGATTTGACAGGAGTGCCGGAGGAATATCATGATCTGCGCACGGTCTTCAGTCGGTCCAGAGCCAGCTCCCTTCCTCCTCACCGGTCGTATGATTGTTGTATTGATCTCCTTCCGGGGACCACTCCCCCTCGGGGTAGACTATACTCTCTGTCGGCTCCCGAACGTAAGGCTCTCGAGGATTATCTGTCTGTTTCTCTCGACGCCGGTACCGTGGTGCCTTCTTCCTCTCCCGCCGGAGCGGGATTTTTCTTTGTTAAGAAGAAGGACGGTACTCTGCGCCCCTGCGTGGATTATCGAGGGCTGAATGACATAACGGTTAAGAATCGTTATCCGCTTCCCCTTATGTCGTCAGCCTTCGAGATTTTGCAGGGAGCCAGGTGCTTTACTAAGTTGGACCTTCGTAACGCTTACCATCTCGTACGCATCAGAGAGGGGGACGAGTGGAAAACGGCGTTTAACACTCCGTTAGGGCATTTTGAATACCGGGTTCTGCCGTTCGGTCTCGCTAATGCTCCAGCTGTCTTTCAGGCATTAGTTAATGATGTACTGAGAGACATGCTGAACATTTTTGTTTTCGTTTACCTTGACGATATCCTGATTTTTTTCACCGTCACTCGAGATTCATGTTCAGCACGTTCGACGTGTACTCCAGCGCCTTTTAGAGAATTGTCTCTACGTGAAGGCTGAGAAGTGCGCCTTTCATGTCTCCTCTGTCACTTTTCTCGGTTCTGTTATTTCCGCTGAAGGCATTCAGATGGATCCCGCTAAGGTCCAGGCTGTCAGCGATTGGCCCGTCCCTAAGTCACGTGTCGAGTTGCAGCGTTTTCTCGGTTTCGCTAATTTCTATCGGCGTTTCATTCGTAATTTCGGTCAAGTGGCTGCCCCTCTCACCGCTCTGACTTCTGTCAAGACTTGCTTTAAGTGGTCCGGTTCCGCCCAGGGAGCTTTTGATCTCCTCAAGAAGCGTTTTACATCCGCTCCTATCCTTGTTACTCCTGACGTCACTAAACAATTCATTGTCGAGGTTGACGCTTCAGAGGTGGGCGTGGGAGCCATTCTGTCTCAGCGCTTCCAGTCTGACGATAAGGTCCATCCTTGCGCTTACTTTTCTCATCGCCTGTCGCCATCGGAACGCAACTATGATGTGGGTAACCGCGAACTGCTCGCCATCCGCTTAGCCATAGGCGAATGGCGACAGTGGTTGGAGGGGGCGACCGTCCCTTTTGTCGTTTGGACTGACCATAAGAACCTTGAGTACATCCGTTCGGCCAAACGACTTAATGCACGTCAAGCTCGTTGGGCGTTGTTTTTCGCTCGTTTCGAGTTCGTGATTTCCTATCGTCCGGGAAATAAGAACACCAAGCCTGATGCCTTATCCCGTCTCTTTAGTTCTTCTGTGGCTTCTACCGACCCCGAGGGGATTCTCCCTGAAGGGCGTGTTGTCGGGTTGACTGTCTGGGGAATTGAGAGACAGGTAAAGCAAGCACTCACTCACACTGCGTCGCCGCGCGCTTGTCCTAGTAACCTTCTGTTTGTTCCTGTCTCTACTCGTCTGGCTGTTCTTCAGTGGGCTCACTCTGCCAAGTTAGCTGGCCACCCCGGCGTTCGGGGTACGCTTGCTTCTATTCGCCAGCGGTTTTGGTGGCCTACTCAGGAGCGGGACACGCGTCGTTTCGTGGCTGCTTGTTCGGACTGCGCGCAGACTAAGTCAGGTAACTCTCCTCCTGCCGGTCGTCTCAGACCGCTTCCCATTCCTTCTCGACCATGGTCTCACATCGCCTTAGACTTTATTACCGGTCTGCCTTCGTCTGCGGGGAAGACTGTGATTCTTACGGTTATCGATAGGTTCTCTAAGGCGGCACATTTCATTCCCCTCGCTAAGCTTCCTTCCGCTAAGGAGACGGCACAAATCATCATTGAGAATGTGTTCAGAATTCATGGCCTCCCGTTAGACGCCGTTTCAGACAGAGGTCCGCAATTCACGTCACAGTTTTGGAGGGAGTTCTGTCGTTTGATTGGTGCTTCCGTCAGTCTCTCTTCCGGGTTTCATCCCCAGTCTAACGGTCAAGCAGAAAGGGCCAATCAGTCGATTGGTCGCATTTTACGCAGCCTTTCGTTTCGAAACCCTGCGTCTTGGGCAGAACAGCTCCCCTGGGCTGAGTACGCTCACAACTCGCTTCCTTCGTCTGCTACCGGGCTGTCCCCGTTTCAGAGTAGTCTTGGCTACCAGCCTCCTCTGTTTTCGTCCCAGCTCGCCGAGTCCAGCGTTCCCTCCGCTCAGGCTTTTGTCCAACGTTGTGAGCGCACCTGGAGGAGGGTCAGGTCTGCACTTTGCCGTTACAGGGCGCAGACTGTGAGAGCCGCCAATAAGCGTAGGATTAAGAGTCCTAGGTATTGTCGCGGTCAGAGAGTGTGGCTTTCCACTCGTAACCTTCCCCTTACGACAGCTTCTCGCAAGTTGACTCCGCGGTTCATTGGTCCGTTCCGTGTCTCTCAGGTCGTCAATCCTGTCGCTGTGCGACTGCTTCTTCCGCAACATCTTCGTCGCGTCCACCCTGTCTTCCATGTCTCCTGTGTCAAGCCTTTTCTTCGCGCCCCCGTTCGTCTTCCCTCCCCCCCCCCCGTCCTTGTCGAGGGCGCTCCTATTTACAAGGTACGGAAGATCATGGACATGCGTTCTCGGGGACGTGGTCACCAGTACTTAGTGGATTGGGAGGGTTACGGTCCTGAGGAGAGGAGTTGGGTTCCATCTCGGGACGTGCTGGACCGTTCGTTGATCGATGATTTCCTTCGTTGCCGCCAGGGTTCCTCCTCGAGTGCGCCAGGAGGCGCTCGGTGAGTGGGGGGGTACTGTCATGTTTTGTCTTTGATCATGTCTTGTCCCTGTGCTTCCCTCTGCTGGTCTTATTAGGTTCTTTCTCTTTCTCTCTCTCTATCGTTCCGTTCATGCTCCCAGCTGTTTCTCATTCTCCCTACGACCTCATTTACTCTTTCACACCTGTCCCCTATTTTGCCCTCTGATTAGAGTCCCTATTTCTCCCTCTGTTTTCCGCTCCTGTCCTTGTCGGATTCTTGTTTGATGTTTGCAGTTCCTGTGTCTTGTTCCGCCCTGTCGTGTTCTTTTGCCTTCTTCAGATGCTGCGTGTGAGCAGGTGTCTATGTCAGCTACGGCCTGTGCCTTCCTGAAGCGACCTGCAGTCTGTGGTCGCGTCTCCAGTCGTTCCTCTCTATTGACGAGAGGATTTCAGTTTCCTGTTTTGGATTTCCATTGATTTATATCCAGGAGTATCATTATTTGTTTTATACTGGAATAAAGACTCTGTTACTATTACGTCGCTTTTGGGTCCTCATTCATCTGCATAACACCATTGTTAAAAACCCATGATTTTCAACATTCTAAAGGTCCCATTGTTAAAAACCCATGATTTTCAACATTCTAAAGGTCCCATTGTTAAAAACCCATGATTTACAACATTCTAAAGATCCCATTGTTAAAAACCCATGATTTTCAACATTCTAAAGGTCTCATTGTTAAAAACCCATGATTTTCAACATTCTAAAGGTCTCATTGTTAAAAACCCATGATTTACAACATTCTAAAGGTCTCATTGTTAAAAACCCATGATTTACAACATTCTAAAGGTCACATTGTTAAAAAAAACATGATTTACAACATTCTATTCACTCGAAACAATGTGACTTCTGACATAAATCAGCTACTTTGACCACTTTTCCAACAACTTAGACAAAAACTTAGAGCGTATGAAATCTTAGTCTACTTCTCTGCTATTCAAATCTGAAATCAGAACAAAATATATTATTATATTGATCATACGACACAACTGTTTTAGCAACCGTGTTAACTACCTTTTCTTTCAGCTTTTACAAACTGAAATTTTGACCACTTTGCCAACAAGTCAGACTAAAACATAGAGCGTATGAAATATTTGTCTGTTTCTCTGCTATTCAAAACTGAAATCAGAACAGAAATATCAGAACCGAAATATCCTCTACCAATCAAATGACTCAACAATAATGTTTACTCAACCACCAGGCTATTAAGGGAGGCACATCCACATTTCAAAAGTATTTGTTTTTGCCGTTACATGGATGGATCCCTGTTTAAAGTATACATGGATCCCTGTTTAAAGTATACACGGATCCCTGTTTAAAGTATACATGGATCCCTGTTTAAAGTATACACGGATCCCTGTTTAAAGTATACATGGATCCCTGTTTAAAGTATACATGGATCCCTGTTTAAAGTATACATGGATCCCTGTTTAAAGTATACATGGATCCCTGTTTAAAGTATACATGGATCCCTGTTTAAAGTATACATGGATCCCTGTTTAAAGTATACATGGATCCCTGTTTAATAATGGATCCCTGTTTAATAATGGATCCCTGTTTAAAGTATACATGGATCCCTGTTTAAATTATTAATGGATCCCTGTTTAAAGTATACACGGATCCCTGTTTAAAGTATACATGGATCCCTGTTTAATAATGGATCCCTGTTTAATAATGGATCCCTGTTTAAAGTATTCATGGATCCCTGTTTAAAGTATACATGGATCCCTGTTTAATAATGGATCCCTGTTTAATAATGGATCCCAGTTTAAAGTTTACATGGATCCCTGTTTAAAGTATACATGGATCCCTGTTTAAAGTATTCATGGATCCCTGTTTAATAATGGATCCCTGTTTAAAGTATACACGGATCCCTGTTTAAAGTATACATGGATCCCTGTTTAATAATGGATCCCTGTTTAAAGTATACATATTTTTAAATGAAGCCATGAGTTGGTTACAAATGTCATCCTCCAGAAGAGGCAGAACATACAGTGGGGAGAACAAGTATTTGATACACTGCCGATTTTGCAGGTTTTCCTACTTACAAAGCATGTAGAGGTCTGTCATTTTTATCATAGGTACACTTCAACTGTGAGAGACGGAATCTAAAACAAAAATCCAGAAAATCACATTGTATGATTTTTAAGTAATTAATTTGCATTTTATTGCATGACATAAGTATTTGATCACCTACCAACCAGTAAGAATTCCGGCTCTCACAGACCTGTTAGTTTTTCTTTAAGAAGCCCTCCTGTTCTCCACTCATTACCTGTATTAACTGCACCTGTTTGAACTCGTTACCTGTATAAAAGACACCTGTCCACACACTCAATCAAACAGACTCCAACCTCTCCACAATGGCCAAGACCAGAGAGCTGTGTAAGGCCATCAGGGATAAATTGTAGACCTGTACAAGGCTGGGATGGGCTACAGGACAATAGGCAAGCAGCTTGGTGAGAAGGCAACAACTGTTGGCACAATTATTAGAAAATGGAAGAAGTTCAAGATGACGGTCAATCACCCTCGGTCTGGGGCTCCATGCAAGATCTCACCTCGTGGGGCATCAATGATCATGAGGAATGTGAGGGATCAGCCCAGAACTACACGGCAGGACCTGGTCAATGACCTGAAGAGAGCTGGGACCACAGTCTCAAAGAAAACCATTAGTAACACACTACGCCGTCATGGATTAAAATCCTGCAGCGCACGCAAGGTCCCCCTGCTCAAGCCAGCGCATGTCCAGGCCCGTCTGAAGTTTGCCAATGACCATCTGGATGATCCAGAGGAGGAATGGGAGAAGGTCATGTGGTCTAATGAGACAAAAATAGAGCTTTTTGCTCTAAACTCCACTCGCCGTGTTTGGAGGAATAGAAGGATGAGTACAACCCCAAGAACACCATCCCAACCGTGAAGCATGGAGGTGGAAACATCATTCTTTGGGGATGCTTTTCTGCAAAGGGGACAGGACGACTGCACCGTATTGAGGGGAGGATGGATGGGGCCATGTATCGCGAGATCTTGACCAACAACCTCTTTCCCTCAGTAAGAGCATTGAAGATGGGTCGTGGCTGGGTCTTCCAGCATGACAACGACCCGAAACACACAGCCAGGGCAACTAAGGAGTGGCTCCGTAAGAAGCATCTCAAGGTCCTGGAGTGGCCTAGCCAGTCTCCAGACCTGAACCCAATAGAAAATCTTTGGAGGGAGCCGAAAGTCCGTATTGCCCAGCGACAGCCCCGAAACCTGAAGGATCTGGAGAAGGTCTGTATGGAGGAGTGGGCCAAAATCCCTGCTGCAGTGTGTGCAAACCTGGTCAAGAACTACAGGAAACGTATGATCTCTGTAATTGCAAACTAAGGTTTCTGTACCAAATATTAAGTTCTGCTTTTCTGATGTATCAAATACTTATGTCATGCAATAAAATGCAAATTAATTACTTAAAAATCATACAATGTGATTTTCTGGATTTTTGTTTTAGATTCCTTCTCTCACAGTTGAAGTGTACCTATGATAAAGATTACAGACCTCTACATGCTTTGTAAGTAGGAAAACCTGCAAAATCGTCAGTGTATCAAATACTTGTTCTCCCCACTGTATATTACAGCAAAATACTATAAACAAATATACTAATCTCCAACGTGCCGATAGAGGAAACACACCTTTTCTTGGAGTGGAAAAACATGTATAAGGAAGGTATCGTGTTTATCATGTTTATGAATCACATTGTAAATAAGGAGGGTAAAATGATGTCACACAAGCAATTAACAAAGGTGTATGGAGATAAACGCTCGATACAGAAGTATACCCAACTCATCACAGCTCTGCCACAACAACAAAAAATATAGAAGAGGCAATTACTCAAAAGAGAAAGGAATTAATTGGTTTGTCTGGCTCCAATGAAAAACCCTGCATGGCCTGACATGACTAATATCGTAAAAAGAACCAGTTTCACTTAAGATCGAGAGGTTTGACTACAGTATTCCTCATTCAAATTCAAGATAGTTGTGCAGATTTTTTGACGTCCCAATACCATGGCATTCGTTTTATGCACTGATTATATATATACTGTATATATTGAATTGTAATGTTTTTCCACAAAGTCCTCCAACCAAGGCAGAAAGGGAGGGGGGGTAAAGGCATAATAATCATTTTAAAAAGGAATGATTATACAAGTAATGTTATTTGATAGACTTTAATTCTATATGTTCATTTCATAGCTGATCTATCCGTTTAATAAACAATGTGTTGTAGTAATAACTCTTGAACTGTTTCCATAACTTCCACATGTTCAGGCTTTTCTATCATATCGAATCAATCAACGTTTCCATCTGCCTCCTTTTTCTTAACCACTTTGTCATTTGTTTGTCATTTTTTCATGAGGGGGGGAGGGGAGGTGACAGGTACAGTATTGAAATAATTCACATATTCAGTTCGCATATTTTTTGTTTATTTCATATTTTCACATATTGTTGTTGTTGTTGTACCTGAAAGAATAATGTATACAAAGAGAGAAATTATCCTATTACAGAGTTTAGTTATAATAAAATGTGTATGTAAATAAATATTTTTTAAAAAGAGGTCATCCCGCTGGTCACATGACTATCACTCAGCCCCCAGAAGTGGCGGTCGGTGCCGTTTAAGGTGACGGAGGACAATACTCAAACAACTGGCGAGTACTCAAACAACTGGCGAGTACTCAAACAACTGGCGAGTACTCAAACAACTGGCGGGTACTCAAACAACTGGCGAGTACTCAAACAACTGGCGAGTACTCAAACAACTGGCGAGTACTCAAACAACTGGCGAGTACTCAAACAACTGGCGGGTACTCAAACAACTGGCGAGTACTCAAACAACTGGCGAGTACTCAAACAACTGGCGAGTACTCAAACAACTGGCGAGTACTCAAACAACTGGCGAGTACTCAAACAACTGGCGAGTACTCAAACAACTGGCGAGTACTCAAACAACTGGCGGGTACTCAAACAACTGGCGAGTACTCAAACAACTGGCGAGTACTCAAACAACTGGCGAGTACTCAAACAACTGGCGAGTACTCAAACAACTGGCGGGTACTCAAACAACTGGCGAGTACTCAAACAACTGGCGAGTACTCAAACAACTGGCGGGTACTCAAACAACTGGCGAGTACTCAAACAACTGGCGAGTACTCAAACAACTGGCGAGTACTCAAACAACTGGCGGGTACTCAAACAACTGGCGGGTACTCAAACAACTGGCGAGTACTCAAACAACTGGCGAGTACTCAAACAACTGGCGAGTACTCAAACAACTGGCGAGTACTCAAACAACTGGCGGGTACTCAAACAACTGGCGAGTACTCAAACAACTGGCGAGTACTCAAACAACTGGCGAGTACTCAAACAACTGGCGAGTACTCAAACAACTGGCGAGTACTCAAACAACTGGCGAGTACTCAAACAACTGGCGGGTACTCAAACAACTGGCTCAAACAGAGCCATGGCTGTTCCAACACTGGAACTCTTTCAAGTCAAGGTACGCTTTTGGTTTTATTAATTTATTGCCACTGGAGCCTGTCGGTGTTACTGCTAAACTGCTTGCTGACTGTACACTGTACTGCATGATTGTAGTGGATTTACTAACATGTTAGCTCTAGTAACTATGTTGACTATGATGATATAATATGGTGACAAGCAAATCCCTGCAGCAATGTTCCAACATCTAGTAGAAAGCCTTCCCAGAAGAGTGGAGGCTGTTATAGCAGCAAAGGGGGGACCAACTCCATATTAATGCCAATGATTTTGGAATGAGATGTTCGACGAGCAGGTGTCCACATACACTACATGATCAAAAGTATGTTTGCTTCCTATTTAAGAAACGTCTTTCAACAGAATCAGCGTAATGATTACACCGTTAATCACACGCAAACACAGTTCACTTTCATAGCAGTCACATACAAACAGCATGATCACATAATTCTGTCTCACATCTATGCGCTCTCCTCCTCTCACCTTTTCATATCAGAACCGCTAACCACTAGACACAGCCCTATTTCAGTCACACCCGTTGCTGACAGGTGTATACAATTGAGAACACAGCCAAGTTCCTTCACACCGATCTTGACAAACCATTTCTGTATGGACTTCGGTGTGTGTGCACGGGAGCAATGTAAGCTGAAACAGGGAAGGGCCTTGCCCAAACTGTTGCCACAAAGTTGGAAGCACAGAATCATCTAGAATACTGTAGCTTTAAGATGTCCCTTTACTGGAACCCGAACCATGAAAATAGCCCCAGGCCATTATTCCTCCTCCACCAAACGTTATAGTTGGTACTATGCATTCGGGCAGGTATCGTACTCCTGGCATCCACCAAACCGTCTGACTGCCAGATGGTGAAGCGTGATACTTCACTCCAAAGAACCACTCCAGGCGACGCTTGTCATTGCGTATGGTGATCTTAGGCTTGTGTGCGGCTGCTCGGCCATGGAAACCCATTTCATGAAGCTCCCGACTAACAGTTCTTGTGCTGATGTTGCTTCCAGAGGCAGTTTGGAACTCGGTAGTGGAGTGTTGCAACCGAGGACAGACGAGAGAGAGAGAGAGAGAGTGTGGCCTACCACCTCGCAGCTGAGCCGTTGTTGTACCTAGACATTTCAGCATTTACAGTTGACCTGGGCAGCTCTAGCAGGGCAGACATTTGATGAACTGACTTGTTGGAAAGGTGGCATCCTATGACAGTGCCATGTTGAAGGTTACTGAGCTCTTCAGTAAGCCCACTCTACTGCCAATGTTTTGTCTATGCAGATTGAAATGGCTGTGTTCTCAATTGTATACACCTGTCAGCAACGGGTGTGACTGAAATAGCCAAATCCACTCATTCGGAAGTATCCATGTACTTTTGTATATATCGTGTATCTGAATTTGTCCAATAGAAACTCTCGTTTGCAACTGTTGGACTAATGATTACACCCTAGATCAGATAGATGCAGGAAAGAGTGTGCAAGGAAGTACTGAATGTGTCACTGTTTGTCGCCTTGAGTACATCTTTCATTCATAGGCCACGTTGTAGCAACCTCATGATGGTTTTAAGGAACATTTTATGGTCATGTAATAGCCAAAACCTATCACTGTTACATTGAACTGGGTGAATATGAATGACAGTAACCTAAACCTATCACTGTTACATTGAACTGGGTGAATATGAATGACAGTAACCTAAACCTATCACTGTTACATTGAACTGGGTGAATATGAATGATAGTATCCTAAACCTATCACTGTTACATTGAACTGGGTGAATATGAACGACAGTAACCTAAACCTATCACTGTTACATTGAACTGGGTGAATATGAATGACAGTAACCTAAACCTATCACTGTTACATTGAACTGGGTGAATATGAATGACAGTAACCTAAACCTATCACTGTTACATTGAACTGGGTGAATATGAATGACAGTAACCTAAACCTATCACTGTTACATTGAACTGGGTGAATGGAATATGAATGACAGTATCCTAAACCTATCACTGTTACATTGAACTGGGTGAATATGAATGACAGTAACCTAAACCTATCACTGTTACATTGAACTGGGTGAATATGAATGACAGTATCCTAAACCTATCACTGTTACATTGAACTGGGTGAATATGAATGATAGTAACCTAAACCTATCACTGTTACATTGAACTTGGTGAATATGAATGATAGTAACCTAAACCTATCACTGTTACATTGAACTGGGTGAAAATGAATGACAGTAACCTAAACCTATCACTGTTACATTGAACTGGGTGAATATGAATGACAGTAACCTAAACCTATCACTGTTACATTGAACTGGGTGAATATGAATGACAGTAACCTAAACCTATCACTGTTACATTGAACTGGGTGAATATGAATGACAGTATCCTAAACCTATCACTGTTACATTGAACTGGGTGAATATGAATGACAGTAACCTAAACCTATCACTGTTACATTGAACTGGGTGAAAATGAATGACAGTAACCTAAACCTATCACTGTTACATTGAACTGGGTGAATATGAATGACAGTAACCTAAACCTATCACTGTTACATTGATCTGGGTGAATATGAATGACAGTAACCTAAACCTATCACTGTTACATTGAACTGGGTGAATATGAATGACAGTAACCTAAACCTATCACTGTTACATTGATCTGGGTGAATATGAATGACAGTAACCTAAACCTATCACTGTTACATTGATCTGGGTGAATATGAATGACAGTAACCTAAACCTATCACTGTTACATTGAACTGGGTGAATATGAATGACAGTAACCTAAACCTATCACTGTTACATTGAACTGGGTGAATATGAATGACAGTAACCTAAACCTATCACTGTTACATTGAACTGGGTGAATATGAATGACAGTAACCTAAACCTATCACTGTAACATTGAACTGGGTGAATATGAATGACAGTAACCTAAACCTATCACTGTTACATTGAACTGGGTGAATATGAATGACAGTAACCTAAACCTATCACTGTTACATTGAACTGGGTGAATATGAATGACAGTAACCTAAACCTATCACTGTTACATTGAACTGGGTGAATATGAATGACAGTAACCTAAACCTATCACTGTTACATTGAACTGGGTGAATGGAATATGAATGACAGTATCCTAAACCTATCACTGTTACATTGAACTGGGTGAATATGAATGACAGTAACCTAAACCTATCACTGTTACATTGAACTGGGTGAATATGAATGACAGTAACCTAAACCTATCACTGTTACATTGAACTGGGTGAATATGAATGACAGTAACCTAAACCTATCACTGTTACATTGAACTGGGTAAATATGAATGACAGTAACCTAAACCTATCACTGTTACATTGAACTGGGTCAATATGAATGACAGTAACCTAAAGCTATCACTGTTACATTGAATTGGGTGAATATGAATGACAGTAACCTAAACCTATCACTGTTACATTGAACTGGGTGAATATGAATGACAGTATCCTAAACCTATCACTGTTACATTGAACTGGGTGAATATGAATGACAGTAACCTAAACCTATCACTGTTACATTGAACTGGGTGAATATGAATGATAGTAACCTAAACCTATCACTGTTACATTGAACTGGGTGAATATGAATGACAGTATCCTAAACCTATCACTGTTACATTGAACTGGGTGAATATGAATGATAGTAACCTAAACCTATCACTGTTACATTGAACTTGGTGAATATGAATGATAGTAACCTAAACCTATCACTGTTACATTGAACTGGGTGAAAATGAATGACAGTAACCTAAACCTATCACTGTTACATTGAACTGGGTGAATATGAATGACAGTAACCTAAACCTATCACTGTTACATTGAACTGGGTGAATATGAATGACAGTAACCTAAACCTATCACTGTTACATTGAACTGGGTGAATATGAATGACAGTATCCTAAACCTATCACTGTTACATTGAACTGGGTGAATATGAATGACAGTAACCTAAACCTATCACTGTTACATTGAACTGGGTGAAAATGAATGACAGTAACCTAAACCTATCACTGTAACATTGAACTGGGTGAATATGAATGACAGTAACCTAAACCTATCACTGTTACATTGAACTGGGTGAATATGAATGACAGTAACCTAAACCTATCACTGTTACATTGAACTGGGTGAATATGAATGATAGTAACCTAAACCTATCACTGTTACATTGAACTGGGTGAATATGAATGACAGTATCCTAAACCTATCACTGTTACATTGAACTGGGTGAATATGAATGACAGTAACCTAAACTTATCACTGTTACATTGAACTGGGTGAATATGAATGACAGTAACCTAAACCTATCACTGTTACATTGAACTGGGTGAATATGAATGACAGTAACCTAAACCTATCACTGTTACATTGAATTGGGTGAATATGAATGACAGTAACCTAAACCTATCACTGTTACATTGAACTGGGTGAATGGAATATGAATGACAGTATCCTAAACCTATCACTGTTACATTGAACTGGGTGAATATGAATGACAGTAACCTAAACCTATCACTGTTACATTGAACTGGGTGAATATGAATGACAGTAACCTAAACCTATCACTGTTACATTGAATTGGGTGAATATGAATGACAGTAACCTAAACCTATCACTGTTACATTGAACTGGGTGAATATGAATGACAGTAACCTAAACCTATCACTGTTACATTGAACTGGGTGAATATGAATGATAGTAACCTAAACCTATCACTGTTACATTGATCTGGGTGAATATGAATGACAGTATCCTAAACCTATCACTGTTACATTGAACTGGGTGAATATGAATGATAGTAACCTAAACCTATCACTGTTACATTGAACTTGGTGAATATGAATGATAGTAACCTAAACCTATCACTGTTACATTGAACTGGGTGAAAATGAATGACAGTAACCTAAACCTATCACTGTTACATTGAACTGGGTGAATATGAATGACAGTAACCTAAACCTATCACTGTTACATTGAACTGGGTGAATATGAATGACAGTAACCTAAACCTATCACTGTTACATTGAACTGGGTGAATATGAATGACAGTATCCTAAACCTATCACTGTTACATTGAACAGGGTGAATATGAATGACAGTAACCTAAACCTATCACGGTTACATTGAACTGGGTGAAAATGAATGACAGTAACCTAAACCTATCACTGTTACATTGAACTGGGTGAATATGAATGACAGTAACCTAAACCTATCACTGTTACATTGATCTGGGTGAATATGAATGACAGTAACCTAAACCTATCACTGTTACATTGAACTGGGTGAATATGAATGACAGTAACCTAAACCTATCACTGTTACATTGAACTGGGTGAATATGAATGACAGTAACCTAAACCTATCACTGTTACATTGATCTGGGTGAATATGAATGACAGTAACCTAAACCTATCACTGTTACATTGAACTGGGTGAATATGAATGACAGTAACCTAAACCTATCACTGTTACATTGAACTGGGTGAATATGAATGACAGTAGCCTAAACCTATCACTGTTACATTGAACTGGGTGAATATGAATGACAGTAACCTAAACCTATCACTGTTACATTGAACTGGGTGAATATGAATGACAGTAACCTAAACCTATCACTGTAACATTGAACTGGGTGAATATGAATGACAGTAACCTAAACCTATCACTGTTACATTGAACTGGGTGAATATGAATGACAGTAACCTAAACCTATCACTGTTACATTGAACTGGGTGAAAATGAATGACAGTAACCTAAACCTATCACTGTAACATTGAACTGGGTGAATATGAATGACAGTAACCTAAACCTATCACTGTTACATTGAACTGGGTGAATATGAATGACAGTAACCTAAACCTATCACTGTTACATTGAACTGGGTGAATATGAATGATAGTAACCTAAACCTATCACTGTTACATTGAACTGGGTGAATATGAAATGACAGTATCCTAAACCTATCACTGTTACATTGAACTGGGTGAATATGAATGACAGTAACCTAAACTTATCACTGTTACATTGAACTGGGTGAATATGAATGACAGTAACCTAAACCTATCACTGTTACATTGAACTGGGTGAATATGAATGACAGTAACCTAAACCTATCACTGTTACATTGAACTGGGTGAATATGAATGACAGTAACCTAAACCTATCACTGTTACATTGAATTGGGTGAATATGAATGACAGTAACCTAAACCTATCACTGTTACATTGAACTGGGTGAATATGAATGACAGTAACCTAAACCTATCACTGTTACATTGAACTGGGTGAATATGAATGACAGTAACCTAAACCTATCACTGTTACATTGAACTGGGTGAATGGAATATGAATGACAGTATCCTAAACCTATCACTGTTACATTGAACTGGGTGAATATGAATGACAGTAACCTAAACCTATCACTGTTACATTGAACTGGGTGAATATGAATGACAGTAACCTAAACCTATCACTGTTACATTGAATTGGGTGAATATGAATGACAGTAACCTAAACCTATCACTGTTACATTGAACTGGGTGAATATGAATGACAGTAACCTAAACCTATCACTGTTACATTGAACTGGGTGAATATGAATGATAGTAACCTAAACCTATCACTGTTACATTGATCTGGGTGAATATGAATGACAGTATCCTAAACCTATCACTGTTACATTGAACTGGGTGAATATGAATGATAGTAACCTAAACCTATCACTGTTACATTGAACTTGGTGAATATGAATGATAGTAACCTAAACCTATCACTGTTACATTGAACTGGGTGAAAATGAATGACAGTAACCTAAACCTATCACTGTTACATTGAACTGGGTGAATATGAATGACAGTAACCTAAACCTATCACTGTTACATTGAACTGGGTGAATATGAATGACAGTAACCTAAACCTATCACTGTTACATTGAACTGGGTGAATATGAATGACAGTATCCTAAACCTATCACTGTTACATTGAACAGGGTGAATATGAATGACAGTAACCTAAACCTATCACGGTTACATTGAACTGGGTGAAAATGAATGACAGTAACCTAAACCTATCACTGTTACATTGAACTGGGTGAATATGAATGACAGTAACCTAAACCTATCACTGTTACATTGATCTGGGTGAATATGAATGACAGTAACCTAAACCTATCACTGTTACATTGAACTGGGTGAATATGAATGACAGTAACCTAAACCTATCACTGTTACATTGAACTGGGTGAATATGAATGACAGTAACCTAAACCTATCACTGTTACATTGATCTGGGTGAATATGAATGACAGTAACCTAAACCTATCACTGTTACATTGAACTGGGTGAATATGAATGACAGTAACCTAAACCTATCACTGTTACATTGAACTGGGTGAATATGAATGACAGTAGCCTAAACCTATCACTGTTACATTGAACTGGGTGAATATGAATGACAGTAACCTAAACCTATCACTGTTACATTGAACTGGGTGAATATGAATGACAGTAACCTAAACCTATCACTGTAACATTGAACTGGGTGAATATGAATGACAGTAACCTAAACCTATCACTGTTACATTGAACTGGGTGAATATGAATGACAGTAACCTAAACCTATCACTGTTACATTGAACTGGGTGAAAATGAATGACAGTAACCTAAACCTATCACTGTAACATTGAACTGGGTGAATATGAATGACAGTAACCTAAACCTATCACTGTTACATTGAACTGGGTGAATATGAATGACAGTAACCTAAACCTATCACTGTTACATTGAACTGGGTGAATATGAATGATAGTAACCTAAACCTATCACTGTTACATTGAACTGGGTGAATGGAATATGAATGACAGTATCCTAAACCTATCACTGTTACATTGAACTGGGTGAATATGAATGACAGTAACCTAAACCTATCACTGTTACATTGAACTGGGTGAATATGAATGACAGTAACCTAAACCTATCACTGTTACATTGAATTGGGTGAATATGAATGACAGTAACCTAAACCTATCACTGTTACATTGAACTGGGTGAATATGAATGACAGTAACCTAAACATATCACTGTTACATTGAACTGGGTGAATATGAATGATAGTAACCTAAACCTATCACTGTTACATTGATCTGGGTGAATATGAATGACAGTATCCTAAACCTATCACTGTTACATTGAACTGGGTGAATATGAATGATAGTAACCTAAACCTATCACTGTTACATTGAACTTGGTGAATATGAATGATAGTAACCTAAACCTATCACTGTTACATTGAACTGGGTGAAAATGAATGACAGTAACCTAAACCTATCACTGTTACATTGAACTGGGTGAATATGAATGACAGTAACCTAAACCTATCACTGTTACATTGAACTGGGTGAATATGAATGACAGTAACCTAAACCTATCACTGTTACATTGAACTGGGTGAATATGAATGACAGTATCCTAAACCTATCACTGTTACATTGAACAGGGTGAATATGAATGACAGTAACCTAAACCTATCACTGTTACATTGAACTGGGTGAAAATGAATGACAGTAACCTAAACCTATCACTGTTACATTGAACTGGGTGAATATGAATGACAGTAACCTAAACCTATCACTGTTACATTGATCTGGGTGAATATGAATGACAGTAACCTAAACCTATCACTGTTACATTGAACTGGGTGAATATGAATGACAGTAACCTAAACCTATCACTGTTACATTGAACTGGGTGAATATGAATGACAGTAACCTAAACCTATCACTGTTACATTGATCTGGGTGAATATGAATGACAGTAACCTAAACCTATCACTGTTACATTGAACTGGGTGAATATGAATGACAGTAACCTAAACCTATCACTGTTACATTGAACTGGGTGAATATGAATGACAGTAGCCTAAACCTATCACTGTTACATTGAACTGGGTGAATATGAATGACAGTAACCTAAACCTATCACTGTTACATTGAACTGGGTGAATATGAATGACAGTAACCTAAACCTATCACTGTAACATTGAACTGGGTGAATATGAATGACAGTAACCTAAACCTATCACTGTTACATTGAACTGGGTGAATATGAATGACAGTAACCTAAACCTATCACTGTTACATTGAACTGGGTGAATATGAATGACAGTAACCTAAACCTATCACTGTTACATTGAACTGGGTGAATATGAATGACAGTAGCCTAAACCTATCACTGTTACATTGAACTGGGTGAATATGAATGATAGTAACCTAAACCTATCACTGTTACATTGAACTGGGTGAATATGAATGACAGTAACCTAAACCTATCACTGTAACATTGAACTGGGTGAATATGAATGACAGTAACCTAAACCTATCACTGTTACATTGAACTGGGTGAATATGAATGACAGTAACCTAAACCTATCACTGTTACATTGAACTGGGTGAATATGAATGACAGTAACCTAAACCTATCACTGTTACATTGAACTGGGTGAATATGAATGACAGTATCCTAAACCTATCACTGTTACATTGAACTGGGTGAATATGAATGACAGTAACCTAAACCTATCACTGTTACATTGAGCTGGGTGAATATGAATGACAGTAACCTAAACCTATCACTGTTACATTGAACTGGGTGAATATGAATGACAGTAACCTAAACCTATCACTGTTACATTGAACTGGGTGAATATGAATGACAGTATCCTAAACCTATCACTGTTACATTGAACTGGGTGAATATGAATGACAGTAACCTAAACCTATCACTGTTACATTGAACTGGGTGAATGGAATATGAATGACAGTAACCTAAACCTGTCACTGTTACATTGAACTGGGTGAATATGAATGACAGTATCCTAAACCTATCACTGTTACATTGAACTGGGTGAATATGAATGACAGTAACCTAAACCTATCACTGTTACATTGAACTGGGTGAATATGAATGACAGTATCCTAAACCTATCACTGTTACATTGAACTGGGTGAATATGAATGACAGTAACCTAAACCTATCACTGTTACATTGAACTGGGTGAATATGAATGACAGTAACCTAAACCTATCACTGTTACATTGATCTGGGTGAATATGAATGACAGTAACCTAAACCTATCACTGTTACATTGAACTGGGTGAATATGAATGACAGTAACCTAAACCTATCACTGTTACATTGAACTGGGTGAATATGAATGACAGTATCCTAAACCTATCACTGTTACATTGAACTGGGTGAATATGAATGACAGTAACCTAAACCTATCACTGTTACATTGAGCTGGGTGAATATGAATGACAGTAACCTAAACCTATCACTGTTACATTGAACTGGGTGAATATGAATGACAGTAACCTAAACCTATCACTGTTACATTGAACTGGGTGAATATGAAGGACAGTATCCTAAACCTATCACTGTTACATTGAACTGGGTGAATATGAATGACAGTAACCTAAACCTATCACTGTTACATTGAACTGGGTGAATGGAATATGAATGACAGTAACCTAAACCTGTCACTGTTACATTGAACTGGGTGAATATGAATGACAGTATCCTAAACCTATCACTGTTACATTGAACTGGGTGAATATGAATGACAGTAACCTAAACCTATCACTGTTAAATTGAACTGGGTGAATATGAATGACAGTATCCTAAACCTATCACTGTTACATTGAACTGGGTGAATATGAATGAATGTAACCTAAACCTATCACTGTTACATTGAACTGGGTGAATATGAATGATAGTAACCTAAACCTATCACTGTTACATTGAACTGGGTGAATATGAATGACAGTAACCTAAACCTATCACTGTTACATTGAACTGGGTGAATATGAATGACAGTAACCTAAACCTATCACTGTTACATTGAACTGGGTGAATATGAATGACAGTAACCTAAACCTATCACTGTTACATTGAACTGGGTGAATATGAATGACAGTAACCTAAACCTATCACTGTTACATTGAACTGGGTGAATGGAATATGAATGACAGTAACCTAAACCTGTCACTGTTACATTGAACTGGGTGAATATGAATGACAGTATCCTAAACATATCACTGTTACATTGAACTGGGTGAATATGAATGACAGTAACCTAAACCTATCACTGTTACATTGAACTGGGTGAATATGAATGACAGTATCCTAAACCTATCACTGTTACATTGAACTGGGTGAATATGAATGACAGTAACCTAAACCTATCACTGTTACATTGAACTGGGTGAATATGAATGATAGTAACCTAAACCTATCACTGTTACATTGAACTGGGTTGATATGAATGACAGTAACCTAAACCTATCACTGTTACATTGAACTGGGTGAATATGAATGACAGTAACCTAAACCTATCACTGTTACATTGAACTGGGTGAATATGAATGACAGTAACCTAAACCTATCACTGTTACATTGAACTGGGTGAATATGAATGACAGTAACCTAAACTGTAACTATATTTCAGTAACTGAACAGGATCTTCTTTCAACCAGAATAGTGTAATATTCATTTTATACACGCAGCGTAGTGAAATGCGTATGTTCCTAGGTCCAACAGTGCAGTAATACCTAACAATACAATTTTATTTATTTATTTTTTATTTAACCTTTATTTAACCAGGTAGGCAAATTGAGAACACGTTCTCATTTACAATTGCGACCTGGCCAAGATAAAGCAAAGCAGTTCGACACATACAACAACACATAGTTACACATGGAGTAAAACAAACATATAGTCAATAATACAGTGAAAAAAAATAAGTCTATATACAATGTGAGCAAGTGAGGTGAGATAAGGGAGGTGAAGGCAAACAAATATATGTATAAATAAATAAAAATATAAAAAGGCCATGGAGGCGAAGTGAGTACAACACAGCAAGTAAAATAAAAACTAAAAAAACACTGGAATGGTTGGTTTGCAGTGGAAGAAAGTGCAAAGTAGAGACAGAAATAATGGGGTGCAAAGGAGCAAAATAAATTAATAAATAAATACAGTAGGTAAAGAGGTAGTTGTTTGGGCTAAATTGTAGATGGGTTATGTACAGGTGCAGTAATCTATGAGCTGCTCTGACAGCTGGTGCTTAAAGCTAGTGAGGGAGATAGGTGTTTCCAGTTTCAGAGATTTTTGTAGTTCGTTCCAGTCATTGGCAGCAGAGAACTGGAAGGAGAGGCGTCCAAAGGAAGAATTGGTTTTGGGGGTGACTAGAGAGATATACCTGCTGGAGCGCGTGCTACAGGTAGGTGCTGCTATGGTGACCAGCGAGCTGAGATAAGGGGGGACTTTACCTAGCAGGGTCTTGTAGATGACCTGGAACCAGTGGGTTTGGCGACGAGTATGAAGCGAGGGCCAGCCAACGAGAGTGTACAGGTCGCAGTGGTGGGTAGTATATGGGGCTTTGGTGACAAAACGGATGGCACTGTGATAGACTGCATCCAATTTATTGAGTAGGGTTTTGGAGGCTATTTTGTAAATGACATCACCGAAGTCGAGGATTGGTAGGATGGTCAGTTTTACAAGGGTATGTTTGGCAGCATGAGTAAAGGATGCTTTGTTGCGGAATAGGAAGCCAATTCTAGATTTGACTTTGGATTGGAGATGTTTGATGTGGGTCTGGAAGGAGAGTTTACAGTCTAACCAGACACCTAGGTATTTGTAGTGGTCCACATATTCTAAGTCAGAGCCGTCCAAAGTAGTGATGTTGGACAGGCGGGCAGGAGCAGGCAGCGATCGGTTGAAGAGCATGCATTTGGTTTTACTTGTATTTAAGAGCAGTTGGAGGCCACGGAAGGAGAGTTGTATGGCATTGAAGCTCGCCTGGAGGGTTGTTAACACAGTGTCAAAAGAAGGGCCAGAAGTATACAGAATAGTGTCGTCTGCGTAGAGGTGGATCAGAGAATCACCAGCAGCAAGAGCGACATCATTGATGTAAACAGAGAAGAGAGTCGGTCCAAGAATTGAACCCTGTGGCACCCCCATAGAGACTGCCAGAGGCCCGGACAACAGACCCTCCGATTTGACACACTGAACTCGATCAGAGAAGTAGTTGGTGAACCAGGCGAGGCAATCATTAGAGAAGCCAAGGCTGTCGAGTCTGCCAATGAGGATGTGGTGATTGACAGAGTCAAAAGCCTTGGCCAGGTCAATGAATACGGCTGCACAGTATTGTTTCCTATCGATGGCGGTTACGATATCGTTTATGACCTTGAGCGTGGCTGAGGTGCACCCATGACCAGCTCTGAAACCAGATTGCATAGCGGAGAAGGTGTGGTGTGATTCGAAATGGTCGGTAATCTGTTTGTTGACTTGGCTTTCGAAGACCTTAGAAAGGCAGGGTAGGATAGATATAGGTCTATAGCAGTTAGGGTCAAGGGTGTCCCCCCCTTTGAAGAGGGGGATAACCGCAGCTGCTTTCCAATCTTTGGGGATCTCAGACGACACGAAAGAGAGGTTGAAGAGGCTAGTAATAGGGGTGGCAACAATTTCAGCAGATAGTTTTAGAAAGAAAGGGTCCAGATTATCTAGCCCGGCTGATTTGTAAGGGTCCAGATTTTGCAGCTCATTAAGAACATCAGCTGACTGTATTTGGGAGAAAGAGAAATGGGGAAGGCTTGGGCGAGTAGCAGAGGGGAGGGCAGTGCTGTTGTCCGGGGTAGGGGTAGCCAGGTGGAAAGCATGGCCAGCCGTAGAAAAATGCTTATTGAAATTCTCAATTATAGTGGATTTGTCGGTGGTGACAGTGTTTCCTATCTTCAGAGCGGTTGGAAGCTGGGAGGAGGTGTTCTTATTCTCCATGGACTTTACGGTGTCCCAGAACTTTTTTGAATTTGTGTTGCAGGAAGCAAATTTCTGCTTGAAAAAGCTAGCCTTGGCTGTTCTAACTGCCTGTGTATATTGGTTTCTGGCTTCCCTGAAAAGTTGCATATCACGGGGGCTGTTCGATGCTAATGCAGAACGCCATAGGATGTTTTTCTGTTGGTTAAGGGCAGTCAGGTCAGGAGAGAACCAAGGGCTATATCTGTTCCTGGTTCTAAATTTCTTGAATGGGGCATGCTTATTCAAGATGGTGAGGAAGGCATTTTTAAAAAATGACCAGGCATCCTCTACTGACGGGATGAGATCAATATCCTTCCAGGATACCCCGGCCAGGTCGATTAGAAAGGCCTGCTCGCTGAAGTGTTTCAGGGAGCGTTTGACAGTGATGAGTGGAGGTCGTTTGACCGCTGACCCATTACGGATGCAGGCAATGAGGCAGTGATCGCTGAGATCTTGGTTGAAAACAGCAGAGGTGTATTTGGAGGGCAAGTTTGTTAGGATGATATCTATGAGGGTACCCGTGTTTACGGAATTGGGGTGGTACCTGGTAGGTTCATTGATAATTTGTGTGAGATTGAGGGCATCAAGCTTAGATTGTAGGGTGGCTGGGGTGTTGAGCATGTTCAAATTTAGGTCGCCTAGCAGCACGAGCTCTGAAGATAGATGGGGGGCAATCAGTTCACATATAGTGTCCAGAGCACAGCTGGGGGCAGAGGGTGGTCTATAGCAGGCGGCAACGGTGAGAGACTTGTTTTTAGAGAGGTGGATTTTTAAAAGTAGAAGTTCAAATTGTTTGGGAACAGACCTGGATAGTATAACAGAACTCTGCAGGCAGTCTTTGCAGTAGATTGCAACACCGCCCCCTTTGGCCGTTCTATCTTGTCTGAAAATCTTGTAATTGGGGATGAAAATGTCTGAATTTTTGGTGGTCTTTCTAAGCCAGGATTCAGACACGGCTAAGACATCCGGGTTGGCAGAGTGTGCTAAAGCAGTGAACAAAACAAACTTAGGGAGGAGGCTTCTAATGTTAACATGCATGAAGCCAAGGCTATTACGGTTACAGAAGTCATCAAAAGAGAGCGCCTGGGGAATAGGAGTGGAGCCAGGTACTGCAGGGCCTGGATTCACCTCTACATCACCAGAGGAACAGAGGAGGAGTAGGATAAGGGTACGGCTAAAAGCTATGAGAATTGGTCGCCTAGAGCTACTAGAGTAGAGAGTAAAAGGAAGTTTCTGGGGGCGATAAAATAGTTTAAAGGAATAATGTACAGACAAAGGTATGGTAGGATGTGAATACAGTGGAGGTAAACCTAGGTATTGAGTGATGATGAGAGAGATCTTGTCTCTAGAAACATCATTGAAACCAGGTGATGTCATCGCATATGTGGGTGGTGGAACTGAGAGGTTGGATATGGTATAGAGAGCAGGGCTAGAATCTCTACAGTGAAATAAGCCAATAAACACTAACCAGAACAGCAATGGACAAGGCATATTTACATTAAGGAGAGGCATGCTTAATCGAGTGATCAATAAGGGTCCAGTGAGTAGAGGTTGGTTGGGGTCGTGGCGATCCAGACAGCTGGCCAGGTATATGGCTATCGGTAGCAGCATAGGATGGAGGTCTGTTTGTAGATACCTCGTGCGTTTCCGTCGGTAGGTTCCGTGTAGTGGGGTTTTGTTCAGATAGCAGCCGATAAGACAGCTAACGATTAGCGGGCCTCAGATGAGCGTTCAGGTAACGTCGGGACGGAGGTGCCGGTTGGATAAATCCCTCGGGCAGATAACGTCGGCAGTCAGTCGCGGCAGTCAGTCGTGAAGGCCCGGTGGGGTTCCGTATCTGCAGCAGCAACAAAAGAAACGGGTCCGGATGGTGATGGAACTCCTTAGCTGGCTAGCTCCAGCATGATTTGAGTTTGCTCCGGGGTCGACGTAAGCCAATAGTCACACGGTATGCAGCTAGCTAGCTGCGAAATCAAGGTGCAGGTGTCCAGAGCCTGCGGCTGGAATCCGGGGAAACTGAGAGAAAAAGAAAAAAAGTCCCGGAATGCTCCGGTCCGAGTCGCGTTGCACAAAAGTGCCGGTAGATTATCGAGCTAAAGGAATAGCTGATGACCACAAAACGAGGGCAGCTGAAACACCAACGCTAGCCAGCAAACCGGCTAATTTCGGGGCAGCTACAGATTAGCTTCTGGCTAGCTATCGGAGTAGCTTCTGGTTAGCTTTCAGGCTAGCTTCTGAATTAGCCCCTGGCTAGCTTCCACGATGGATTTTCAGATTGAGGTAAGTAATACTTTTTGTAATTGGTGAAGCGGGTTGCAGGAAAGCTTTTGCAGGAAAGCTTTTGTAGTTGAGTTCTTGGATAATAAAATAAATAAAAGATATGCGAAGAAAAGGTGTAAATATATATATATACAGGACACGACACGACAATACGGAAAAAGACGTCTGAACTGCTAAGCCACCTTGGACCAAAAGGTGGCTTACAAAACAACACAAATCTCCAAAATGGAATTAAGAAATATACATTAGAACGAGCAATGTCAGAGTCCGGAATATAAATGTACAGTGGCAAGAAAAGGTATGTGAACCCTTTGGAATTACCTGGATTTTCTGCATAAATTAGTCATCAAATTTGATCTGATCTTCATCTAGGTCACAACAACAGACAACCCCAGTCTGATTAAACTAATAACACACAAATTATTGTATTTTTCTTGTCTATATAGAATACGTCATTTAAAAATTCACAGTGTAGGTTGGAAAAAGTATGTGAACCCCTTAAGCTAATGACTTCTCCAAAAGCTAATTGGAGTCAGGAGTCAGCTAACCTGGAGTCCAATCAATGAGATGAGATTGGAGATGTTGGTTAAAGCTCCCCTGCCCTATAAAAAAAAAACACTCACAAAATTTTGAGTTTGCTATTCACAAGAAGCATTGCCTGATGTGAACCATGCCTCGAGAGAATGGTGTTTCTTGGGAGGACACCACGGAAGAAGCCACTGCTGTCCAAAAAAAACATTGCTGCACGTCTGAAGTTCGCAAAAGTGCACCTGGATGTTCCACAGCGCTTCTGGCAAAATATTCTGTGGACAGATGAACTACAGTTGAGTTGTTTGGAAGGAACACACAACACTATGTGTGGAGAAAAAAAGGCACAGCACACCAACATCAAAACCTCATCCTCAACTGTAAAGTCTGGTGGAGGGAGCATCATGGTTTGGGGCTGCTTTGCTGCCTCAGGGCCTGGACAGCTTGCTATCACCGACGGAAAAATGAATTCCCAAGTTTATCAAGACATTTTGCAGTAGAATGTTAGGCTATCTGTCCGCCAATTGAAGCTCAACAGAAGTTGGGTGATGCAACAGGACAACGACCCAAAACACAGAAGTAAATCAACAACAAAATGGCTTCAACAGAAGAAAATACACCTTCTGGAGTGGCCCAGTCAGAGTCCTGACCTCAAACCGATTGAGATGCTGTGGCAGGACCCCAAGAGAGCAGTTCACACCAGACAACCCAAGAATATTGCTGAACTGAAACAGTTTTGTAAAGAGGACCGGTCCAGAATTCCTCCTGACCGTTGTGCAGGTCTGATCTACAACTACAGAAAACGTTTGGTTGAGGTTATTGCTGCCAAAGGAGGGTCAACCAGTTATTAAATCCAAGGGTTCACATACTTTTCCCACCCTGCACTGTGAATGTTTACACGGTGTGTTCAATAAAGACAAGAAAAAGTATAATTGTTTGTGTGTTATTAGTTTAAGCAGACTGGGTTTGTCTATTGTTGTGACCTAGATGAAGATCAGATCAAATTGTATGACCAATTTATGCAGAAAATCCAGGTCATTCTAAAGCGCTCGCATACTTTTTTCCCCCACTGTGTGTGTGTATATATATATAATATATTTCTATATTATAATGAATGTAATGTGGATAAACTGTTGAAAATCTTGATAAATGATTTCAGTACAGGTCTCTTGAGTTCACTGCCTCTAGATGGTGGTATTGACCATGAACATGACATTGGCTGTTTCACACTTGAGGAAAATAATATCCTTTACAATATATGTAAAGTACTAGTCAAAAGTTTGGACACACCTACTCATTCAAGGGTTTTTTACTATTTTCTACATTGTAGAATAATAGTGAAGACATCAAAACTGTGAAATAACACATATGGAATCATGTAGTAACCAAAAAAGTGTTAAATCCAAATCAAAATGTGAGATTCTTCAAAATATAGCCACCTTTTGCCTTGATGACAGCTTTGCACGCTCTTGGTATTCTCTCAACCAGCTTCATGGGGTAGTCACCTGGAATGCATTTCAATCAACGGGTGTGCCTTGTTAAAAGTTAATTTGTGGAATTTCTTTCCTTAATGCGTTTGAGCCAATCAGTTGTGTTGTGACATGGTAGGGGTGGTAAACAGAAGATGTGGTAAAAGGACAAGTCCATAGTATGGCAAGAACAGCTCAAATAAGCAGTTCTTCATTACTTTAAGACATGAAAGTCAGTCAATCCGAAACATTTCAAGAACTTTTAAAGTTTCTTCAAGTGCAGCCGCAAAGTCCATCAGGCACTATGATGAGACTGGCTCTCATGAGGACCTCCACAGGAAAGGAAGACCCAGAGTTACCTCTGCTGCAGAGGATAAGTTCCTTAGAGTTACCTGCACCTCAGATTGCAGCCCCAAAAAATGCTTCAGAGTTCAAGTAACAGACTTATCTCAACATCAACTGTTCAGAGGAGACTGCGTGAATCAGGCCTTCATGGTCAATTTTGCTGCAAAGAAACCACTACTAAAGGACACCAATAAGAAGAAGAGACTTGCTTGGTCCAAGAAACACGAGCAATGGACATTAGACTGGTGGAAATCTGTCCTTTGGTCTGATGAGATGTTTGGTTCCAACCGCTGTGTCTTTGTGAGACGCAGAGTCGGTGAAAGGATGATCTCCGCATGTGTGGTTCCCACCGTGAAGCATGGAGGAGGAGGTGTGATGATGAGGGGGTGCTTTGCTGGCGACCCTGTCAGTGATTTATTTAGAATTGAAGGCACACTTAACCAGCATGGCTACCACAGCATTCTGCAGCGATACGCCATCACATCTGGTTTGGGCTTAGTCCCACTATCATTTGTTTTTCAACAGGACAATGACCCAACACACCTCCAGGCTGTGTAAGGGCTATTTAACTAAGAAGGAGAGTGATGGAATGCTGCATCAGATAACCTGGCCTCCGCAATTACCCCGACCTCAACCCAATTTGAGATGGTTTGAGATGAGTTGGACCACAGAGTGAAGGAAAAGCAGCCAACAAGTGCTCAGAATATGTGGGAACTCCTTCAAGACTGTTGGAAAAGAATGTGCAAGCTGTCATCAAGGCAAAGGGTAGCTACTTTGAAGAATCTAAAATCTAAAATATATTTTGATTTGTTTAACACTTTTTTGGGGTTCACTACATGATTCCAGATGTGTTATTTCCTAGTTTAGATATCTTCACTATTATTCTACAATGTAGAACATAGTAAAAAAATAAAAAACCTTGAATGAGTAGACCAGACTTTTGACTTGTTTTGCTTTCTTGTATTATAGTACACCCAAGACACCAGTACACATGAAATAGAGAGTCGTCTACAGATGCATATCCACAAAGAAGGAAGTCGAAATAGACCCCCCCCACCCACCCGCACACACACACACACACACACCTCCCCCACATCCATTCACAGGGTGTCTATATGAACTTCTATTATTGTGTTAATGGTCTCTCTCTAATGATGGATGTTAGGAACAGGTGGAGAGGTGGCTGATTTTATATACACACACACACACACATACACACACACACACACACACACACACACACACACACACACACACACACACACACACACACACACACACACACACACACACACACACACACACACACACACACACACACACACAAACCAGTGAAGGCAGTTGTGAACAGGTGGAGAGGTGGCTAATTGGTGCTGCTTCACACCTCTCTGTTTTGTGTTATCTCTCTACCTCTCTCTACCTCTCTCTGTCTCTACCTCTACCTCTCTCTCTCTCTCTCTCTCTCTCTCTCTCTCTCTCTCTCTCTCTATACCTCTACCTCTCTCTGTCTCTCTCTATCTCTCTCTCTCTGTCTCTCTGTCTCTCTCTCTCTCTCTCTATACCAGGACAGGACAGGGACAGGGAGTCAGGACAGGAACAGGGAGTCAGGACAGGAACGAGGAGTCAGGACAGGAACGGGGAGTCAAGACAGGAACGGGGAGTCAGGACAGGAACGGGGAGTCAGGAGAGGAACGGGGAGTCAGGAGAGGAACAGGGAGTCAGGACACGGGTATAGAAGGACATATGAACATTAATGCAGAAGCGGGGAACAGAGCCGGGAACCAGACAGACACAGGGAAGGTAATGACAGAGGTGATTGAGTCCAGGTGAGTCCAATAATCGCTGATGCGTGTGATGGGGGGGGGGGGGGGGGCAGGTGTGCGTAATGCTAGGGAGCCTGGTGCCGTCGAGCGTCAGTGGGAGGGGGGTGAGGGGAAAGAGCGGGAGCAGGAACGGGGAGTCAGGACAGGAGCGGGAGCAGGCGTGACAATAACATCCTGCTCAGCAGAGCACCTCGTGTTAACATAATGAAACAGAGGGTTTGACTTTACGGTCTTTCCTTAATTGCATCCATCCATCTTGAGATGGGTGTGAGTAAAGGGTCATGACCTTATTTCACACGGGGATGTACTTCCTGTTAAAACCCGCCAGCTGGGGGGGGGGGGGGTTGTAAAAAAAAAAACGATTTTATTTCCGTTTGCTTGTTCTTTATGGTTACTATTTCTCTCTGTGTACACAAATCAATTCTGTTTCATGAGAAATTTGAATATTTAGAGCATTTGCTAAATATGGGAGTGAGACAGACGGAGAAAATAAAAACATATGGACCAACAAAAAAAAGATTTAGAATGAAAAATATTCATATCCAAAATAGGGCTGTATTCATTTGAACTGAATGTCTTCCTTTAAGTCGTTTAGCAGATGACCCAGGGAACTGAATGCCTAGACATATATATATATCTGATTCACTGGGTTACAGTTCTAATATATATATATATAGTTCTTATTTATATATATATATATATATATATATATATATATATATATATTAGAACTGTAATCCAGTGAATCAGATTGTCCTCGCTGTGGCAGACCACGTGTAACAACACCTGCACAGGATCGGTACATCCGAACATCACACCTGCAGGACAGGTACAGGATGGCAACAACAACTGCCCGAGTTACACCAGGGAACGCACTATCCCTCAATCCGTGCTCAGACTGTCCACAATAGGCTGAGAGAGGCTGGACTGAGGGCTTGTAGGCCTGTTGTAAGGCAGGTCCTCACCAGATATCACCGGCAAGATATGCTTGACTGCAAGCGCCACCCCCACCCCCCGACAATGACCTGTGTGACCAGCGAGCATCGATTATTTCATACCAGTCACCAAAGAAGGTGAGGTATTGGCATAATTCGGCTAGACAACACTTCAGTTATTCACAAAATGAACCTCAAATCGATTATATTTGTTTCTAAACCTGTTTAACCAGCTGAAAAAAATACATTGCTTTATTATGGCAACATAACAAAAAGTAAAACATTTTGAGTAAAAATGTCATGTTATATAGTCTACTGATAAACTAAAGTCAAGGCAAAAGATATCTTAGCCTACAATAACATGACACTACAGCAAACAGCCGATATATTTTATGTAAGAGCCTATTGAGATCTAATGGAGTAATGTAACGGAGTAATTTAATGGCCAATGTAATGGAGTAATGTCATGTAATGTGTAATGTGATGGGTAATGTCATGGAGTAATGTAATGGAGTAATGTAATGGAGCAATGTAATGGAATAATGTAATGTGATGGGTAATGTGATGGGGTAATGTAATGGAGTAATGTAACGAGTAATGGAGTAATGTAAAGAGTAATGTAATGGGTAATGGAATAATGTAATGGGTAATGTAATGGAGTAATGTAATGTAATGGGTAATGGAGTAATGTAATGGGTAATGTAATGGAGTACTGTAATGTAATGTAATGTAGTAATGTAATGGAGTAATGTAATGGGTAATGTAGTGGGGTAATGTAATGGGTAATGGAGTAATGTAATGTAATAGGTAATGTAATGGAGTAATGTAATGTAATGTAATGTAATGGAGTAATGTAATGGGTAATGGAGTAATGTAATGGAGTAATGCCATGGGTAATATAATGAAGTAATGTAATGAGTAATGTAATGGGTAATGTAATGGGTAATGGAATGGAATAATGTAATGGAGTAATGTAATGGGGTAATGTAATGTAATGGGTAATGTAATGGAGTAATGTAATGGGCAATGTAATGGGTAATGTAATGGGTAATGTAATGGAGTAATGTAATGGGGTAATGTAATGTAATGGGTAATTTAATGGAGTAATGTAATGGGTAATGTAATGGGTAATGTAATGGGTAATGTAATGGGTAATGTAATGGAGTAATGTAATGGGTAATGTAATGGAGTAATGTAATGGGTAATGTAATGGGTAATGTAATGGAGTAATGTAATGGGGTAATGTAATGTAATGGGTAATTTAATGGGTAATGTAATGGGTAATGTAATGGGTAATGTAATGGAGTAATGTAATGGGTAATGTAATGGAGTAATGTAATGGGTAATGTAATGGGTAATGTAATGGGTAATGTAATGGAGTAATGTAATGGGTAATGTAATGGGTAATGTAATGTAATGTAATGGAGTAATGTAATGGGTAATGTAATGGGTAATGTAATGGGTAATGTAATGGAGTAATGTAATGGGTAATGTAATGGGTAATGTAATGGAGTAATGTAATGTAAAAACCATGTTCCTGGAGCTCCATTCCCTCCCTCCCTCCATTCCCTCCTGAAAATCAGGTTAATAGTGAACAATATATCTGTTCCGGTGTGAATTATTCCTTCTCTCCTTTATGCTCTCTCTCCTCCCCCTCTTCTCCTCCCTCTTCTCTCCTCCCTCTCCTCTCCCACTCTCTCCTCCCTCTCCTCCCTCTCCTCTCCCACTCTCTCCTGTCTTCTCCTCCCTCTCCTCTCCCACTCTCTCTTGTCCTCTCCTCTTGTCTCCTCTCCTCCCTCTCCTCCCTCTCCTCTCCCACTCTCCCCTGTCCTCTCCTCCCTCTCCTCTCCCACTCTCTCCTGTCCTCTCCTCTTGTCTCCTCTCCTCCCTCTCCTCTCCTCTCTTCCCTCTCCTCTCCCACTCTCTCCTGTCCTCTCCTCTTGTCTCCACTCCTCCCTCTCTTCTCCCTCTCCTCTCCTCTCCTCCCTCTCCTCCCTCTCCTCTCCCACTCTCTCCTGTCCTCTCCTCTTGTCTCCTCTCCTCCCTCTCCTCTTCCCTCTCCTCTCCCACTCTCTCCTGTCCTCTCCTCTTGTCTCCTCAATCTCCTCTCCTCCCTCTCCTCTCCCACTCTCTCCTGTCCTCTCCTCTTGTCTCCTCTCCTCTCCTCTCCACCCTCTCCCCTTCCTCGGGCGAGGGCTTTATGTCCGTATGGCCATGTGAGAGAATGAATCTCTCCGCCTCGACATTATGGCCCGGCAGCAGCTAAGTGTGCCGCCTCATGAAATGTGTCAGCTGGGCTCCCTTGTCTCGTCTCCACAGATTGCAGAGCAGACGGGGTCATTACCATATTTATGTCCTCATCACACGGACATCCCCCTCCACGGCCGTTTATCCCTTTATTACTGAGCTATAAAGATGTGATATAACGCCAGTTAGCTGACAGGCTGCCGTTGTAATGAGAGGTAGCACTGAATAATCAGCCCTTTTTTTACTCTCCTCTACGGTTAGGTTATACATGGACTCATTCAGAGCACTGTCTGAGTGTCCATAATGGTTCTAGCTATAATCTGGGACAGTTGAGACCCACGGTGATAGTCTTCAGTCTGTCTGGGAGGGTTCTATTTCATAGAGATATGTGTTCTTCTTCTATGGTTCCTATCTCCGTGGTTCCTTTCTTCCATCACCTCTAGAATCCTGGGAGGGTTCTATTTCACAGAGATACAGTGGGGAGAACAAGTATTTGATACACTGACGATTTTGCAGGTTTTCCTACTTACAAAGCATGTAGAGGTCTGTAATTCTTATCATAGGTGCACTTCAACTGTGAGAGAAGGAATCTAAAACAAAAATCCAGAAAATCACATTGTATGATTTTTAAGTAATTCATTGGCATTTTATTGCATGACATAAGTATTTGATACATCAGAAAAGCAGAACTTAATATTTGGTACAGAAACCTTAGTTTGCAATTACAGAGATCATACGTTTCCTGTAGTTCTTGACCAGGTTTGCACACACTGCAGCAGGGATTTTGGCCCACTCCTCCATACAGACCTTCTCCAGATCCTTCAGGTTTCGGGGCTGTCGCTGGGCAATACGGACTTTCGGCTCCCTCCAAAGATTTTCTATTGGGTTCAGGTCTGGAGACTGGCTAGGCCACTCCAGGACCTTGAGATGCTTCTTACGGAGCCACTCCTTAGTTGCCCTGGCTGTGTGTTTCGGGTCGTTGTCATGCTGGAAGACCCAGCCACGACCCATCTTCAATGCTCTTACTGAGGGAAGGAGGTTGTTGGTCAAGATCTCGCGATACATGGCCCCATCCATCCTCTCCTCAATACGGTGCAGTCGTCCTGTCCCCTTTGCAGAAAAGCATCCCCAAAGAATGATGTTTCCACCTCCATGCTTCACGGTTGGGATGGTGTTCTTGGGGTTGTACTCATCCTTCTTCTTCCTCCAAACATGGCGAGTGGAGTTTAGACCAAAAAGCTCTATTTTTGTCTCATCAGACCACATGACCTTCTCCCATTCCTCCTCTGGATCATCCAGATGGTCATTGGCAAACTTCAGACGGGCCTGGACATGCGCTGGCTTGAGCAGGGGGACCTTGCGTGCGCTGCAGGATTTTAATCCATGACGGCGTAGTGTGTTACTAATGGTTTTCTTTGAGACTGTGGTCCCAGCTCTCTTCAGGTCATTGACCAGGTCCTGCCGTGTAGTTCTGGGCTGATCCCTCACATTCCTCATGATCATTGATGCCCCACGAGGTGAGATCTTGCATGGAGCCCCAGACCGAGGGTGATTGACCGTCATCTTGAACTTCTTCCATTTTCTAATAATTGTGCCAACAGTTGTTGCCTTCTCACCAAGCTGCTTGGCTATTGTCCTGTAGCCCATCCCAGCCTTGTACAGGTCTACAATTTATCCCTGATGTCCTTACACAGCTCTCTGGTCTTGGCCATTGTGGAGAGGTTGGAGTCTGTTTGATTGAGTGTGTGGACAGGTGTCTTTTATACAGGTAACGAGTTCAAACAGGTGCAGTTAATACAGGTAATGAGTGGAGAACAGGAGGGCTTCTTAAAGAAAAACTAACAGGTCTGTGAGAGCCGGAATTCTTACTGGTTGGTAGGTGATCAAATACTTATGTCATGCAAAAAAATGCAAATTAATTACTTAAAAATCATACAATGTGATTTTCTGGATTTTTGTTTTAGATTCCGTCTCTCACAGTTGAAGTGTACCTATGATAAAAATGACAGACCTCTACATGCTTTGTAAGTAGGAAAACCTGCAAAATCGGCAGTGTATCAAATACTTGTTCTCCCCACTGTATGTGTTCTTCTCCTATGGTTCCTATCTCTGTGGTTCCTTTCTCCCTTCACCTCTAGAATCCTGGGAGGGTTCTATTTCACAGAGATATGTGTTCTTCTTCTATGGTTCCTATCTCTGTGG